>NC_049211.1:35396536-35581536 GCF_013347855.1 Anguilla anguilla
ATTTAAAACATGACAGATAATAATTGAATACCATTGCTTTTCAGTTTGTGCTTTATAGTTGTATGTAATACTGCATGCTTGTATACAGACTGTAAAAATTCTAGAGTAACCGATAAAATACCCTGGTAAGACGTCGTAAAATAAAACCACAAAGACCATACCGCTTTTCCAATGAGAATCCACAATATTAAAGTTTCCAAATTATATTGTTTTGTAATAGTAAGAGTAAAGTGTGCGGTGCTATATACCCCATCCGAGTTTATATGAGTTCAATAGCGATCAACTGTACTCTGTGAAATGTATTGTATTAGTGCTGATTCATTTCAAGGGCACATCATAATAGTTTCACCAATGTATTAATATACTGCTTCACAATAATAGTTCACGATTAATGCAGAACACAACAATAATAATAATAATAATAATAATAATAATAATAATATATTAACAACCTTCAATAACTAAGTACAGACATTTTTACTTTAATTCAAACCAAAAAGAATGTTTTGCGGAAGGCATGTCGCTTCCACAAAAAAGTGGCTATAGGCTATTAATTCTATAGGGTGCATAAAATTATGCCCTCCTATTCTCTCAACTTAAATCGTCTTAATATTTCATAGACAGTTGAACTATTATTGGGAGTGGACTGACTGATTCATAAAAATACGCGCTGTTATTTGTACATTTAGGCTTGTGTGCGCGCGCGCATATATCTGCACGCCTCAGCGTGCCTCTCAGTAATAAGGTGTGAACACCAAAGGCACTATAACCACTGGCTCGACTGTCTCACACTCATTTATATAGACCTGGAACAGATCTGTAGCCCGGATATTGTCTGAAAGGAACCACGCTTATAGCATGCTTGAATATTATCACGTAATGTGGAAACACTGACGATAACATGCCGACATGGCCGAAACAAAACATTTTAGGCCCACGAAAAAACACGTATGGATAAAAAGTGGCACTGTGGAACTAAACTGAGCACCACTGCGGCAACGTTGTTGTCTTGCGCATATCATTATAGCCTTACATTTACAAACCAGCTAAGCTGCAGGCAAAGCACCAGTAAATACAGACTGAAGTAAAAATAAATAAATAAATAAATAAATACGTTATAGCATTGTCCTATTGATGTAATGCCAGTACACTAACCCGAGTATTAATGTACTGGCAATATGTTGCTGGATTAAAATACTGTCAATAAACTGTCAAAGGTACCAGTGTAGTTCAACTTAACAATGCATTGCATTCAGATATCTGTGTAGTTTCCAAAACATTAAAGTACTAATGCTCTGCCCAATGATTAGCAGGTAAAAAGCACTATTCAAATCAAAGGCAGAGCACCCAGGTTCACTACCTTTTTCATACTGCACTGTTGACAATGGCATCCAAGTGGCAGAAATAAACCGAACGAAACAACACACGCGTATAACGCGCGTAATTGCGCAGCGCGACACTATTAAACGTGTTTGTTTGGGACAGTCATTCATTTTTACATGTCAAGGTTTTATTTTACATGACTCATTGTGTATGTGTGTGTGTGTGGGTGTTCGTTCAGTTACCTTTCATTTCGTTGTCCGAATTGTCTGTACTGCTACAGACCACCTTGTTGAAATGCTCCTCTTTCTCTGATAGTCTTTTAGATGTGTTGTGATCTTCCTTCTTCACTTCTTCAGCTGCCGGTTCACGCTCGAATTTGCCGCTGTCGTGCAATGACTGAAGCGGCTTCTCGGTAGTAGCTGTCATATTAGCCACGGGCGCGAAAACCCGTCGCGAACTCGTTTCCATTTTGTTCCTTCTCATCTGTATACACCTGGTTCACTCGGAAATAGCCCGGCTCAGATACAGGACCTTGCTTGCCCTGGCTACTGTCGGCCCCAAGTCGCGTGTAGGTGGCTGGTTCAGTAGTCTCTTTAGCCCTGTCAATGTCAGCCCGGTACAAACAACGCATTCCCTCCTCTTTGACATTGCCCACTGGAAAGGAGCAAGAGGGTAAAGGACGGGCAACAGGTTGTGCGATCCTGCACGAAGCCTTGGGGTCTGTGCCCCATGTGTCCAGCTGCTGCAGGAACGGTGGGTGGTGGTAGGCGCTTACAGGCAGGGAGGTCGGTGGAAGCTCGTCTCTTTTAGAAAGTGGTGTAGGTACAATTCCACAGTTTCTCAGCATCGAACAGCGTATTCAGCGCCCGCCTGCACGTATATCCCAGGGCTGCCGGAGTAGCCCTCACCTCTGTAGGCGGGGGGTCCACCCACCAGAGAATCCATGAGGAAAGAGCCAGCAGCCACGTTGTTAGGACATGACATTTTATTGTTATTATTATTGTTATTATTTATGCATCAACAGTGAAAGTTATTTCGAGGAAGATTACGGTGGTAGGAAGCTGACATCTTTCGAGGGAACGAAAAAATATCAGCAACATAATTATGGATGCAAGGCACTCTGCCACGTGATTTTCAGACCAATGGGGTTTTGGAAGTGGCCTTGATGCTCCAGACCGAATTGACGTCACCCTGGGTCAAGTTGGTGAGTACGTGGAAGCGTCGCGTGGAGCAAGGGCGCCATCTAGCCCGTGAAGCAGGGAAAGACACCCTACTCCAGAGAGAACAAAGAATTTCAGACTTGAATTCAGCAACGCGACCAGATACGTGGCTATTGCGACCAAAGCAAGGTAACACAAAACAGAACACAAGAAAAATAACTTAAATTCTAAAATTTGAATCCAAGAAGCCTTAAGAAGCCCGGAACTCCCTGCCTTTTGGCTCCGGAAACATTCCTTTAATTTTACTGTGAATAATCGTTTGATTAAGCTTTCACATTTACAATGTGGACATGCAGAGTCACCTTGTTCTTAATCGTAATGTTTGTGAACAAAAGAATGTGCAAGATCATGAAATTGTGTTTATTTCCACGGAACACATGGTAGGATTTTCTGGTATGTACATATTTGACAACGCAGTTTATTTATAAAGGGCTTGATTTTGCAAAGTATTCTGAAATAGTTTGTTTAAGTATTTATGTATTTATGTATGTATGTATTTATTATTATTATTATTATTATTATTATTATTATTATTGTTGGTGGTGGTGGTGGTGGTGGTGGTGGGGGTAGTAGTAGCAGTTGCCGTAGTAGCATTGAGGTCTTAATCGTCTTATCAATAAAGCAAATCTTGAAAATTATTTTTGCGTATAAAGTCATTTTTAAAAGCGTGATTCGTATGGGATGAGGGCGTGTTACAATAGACTACACGTTTCAATCTATTTCATATGAGAATGTAGGCCTACGATAAGGGTACAGTGCTCCTTAAAATTGCAATAAAGCATGATAAGCAAGTCCTTAGTACACGTTTAAAGTTGTTATTACGTGCAATTTTATCTCCAAATGTTTCAAATTTTGCTTTCAGCCATGCAACAAATGGTTTTATTTCAAGGTACTGGAATGTTGAAATTCTTTTTATCAAAGAAATTATTAATGTCAGAACCCCAGGGTGTCGCTCTTAGTTTTACCGGGAATAAATTGTTTGCAATGGGTAGCCTACTAAAATTAAATAAAAATCTAATTTCACTAACTCACAAAATAACCACATATCCTGTGATTGCAAAGATTTTTTACGGATATAGTAAATGAGAACTAAGTAAACAGTTATATTATTATCGATTTCGTTTTCATCTAATACGTGCGTCTCTCGGCTGGCCTTTTGAATGTTTTTATTATAATTTAAATTATTATTAAAATGAATATAATTATAGGCTATCATTAAAATAATGTCATGGTGGTACTCAGAAGAATAGTGTATGAAGTGGGCTATAATTACATAAAATGTTCCAATTTGCGTGGGAATAAAAACAGGAAATTAAGGGGAATCAAAAGGTACATAGCTACATATGCAGAAAGTCATTTGGCCGCTTTTTTCTTCATTAGACTGGAGTTTTAGCAGTATGGAACAACGTATAATACAACCTTTCACATGTTTAGCCAATCCGCATTATTAGAATAAGGATGGAAGAGACCCCGCAGAGCCCCGTAATATAATAATAAAGATCAAAATATTGATCTTTTTTCTGTTTCTGTTTCATTCTGCATTCTGTTTCATTCTGCTGCTCTGTATTTTGGTGGATGAATTGCGATAGGCGTGTATAAATAAATAAATTAATTAATGAATGCAGAATAGTAGGTACGCATGGCCTGTTCTTTTAACGTTCTTATACGAGAAGTCGGTAGTATGCGCCTGGAAAACATCACTTCTCCCTGCCGTGCTTTCAACAAGTAGGCTCACGGGTATCGGCTCATATGTACTCCAGCTTCCTCTCTTCGACATTGCTCCCGTATAAGAATGACCCTGCCTCCTTGTACTACTGCTTTTCAAGAGCGACTTTTAAGAAGCTGAAGTGGACGAAGGTTTGCACGTTAGCCAACCAAACCTTGAATGATATCCAGAAAATTATAATCGATAAAATCAGAAAATAAAATGAACAGAAACGCGTTTTGAATGCCCTTGTTTTTATCTTCTTTTTTTGTTCGCAAGGCTTAAGTTAAAAGGTCTCAATCTCATTTTCAATGGCGCCGACAAAGAGGTCACTGGCAATGACCCCGCCTCGTGAAGGCTGGATCCAAGTCTTTTCCCTGTGATTGGTCTGTGCGCGATTCCATCATCGAGATGCGCACCTTTTTAATGACAATTTTCTTTTTCTTTTTTCGTTTTTTTTTTTTGGCCAATTAAGAAGACCATTTGGAAATGTATTAAGGTACAGCCATATAATCCCGCCAGAGTTGATTTTAACTTTTCAAATCTCATCCAGAAGTAAATATACCTTTTGAAAACATCATAACTTGACCTTAACGTAGCCTGTTAATGCCTTAGCAAACCCGTTTGGCCAAGCGCTCATATTTGCTGTGTGTGTGTGTGCGTGTGTGTGTGTTCGTGTGCGTGTGTGCGCGCGCGTGTGCGTGCCTGTGTGTGTGTGTGTGTGTGTGTGCGTGCGTGCGTGCGTGTTTTAAATCTCGGGTCCACATTAATCGAAACCACATATATATTTAAGTGTATTTTGGTTTACACCCGTTACCCATTATGTAGGCTACAATTTTGTATACGTACGAAAAAATAATAAATGTTATGTAAAGCGAGTTGCCAGCGATATCAATGCTCTTGAAATATGCACTAGCACCTATCAAATAAAGAATTAAATGTCTTGTTAAATTATCTTTTCTTTCCTAACATGCACGGCTGGTACAGTTGCACATTGAACTGAAACATAATACGACTAGCTTTTTGAACAAATGACAAAGCGGTTAAGTAATGTAATTTATACAGTATTATGTCTGTATTATTATAGTACACTGATAGCTGAATTTTTATGTTTTGAAATGTAGTAACATATCAGAAGACTATACAATAATTCGTCGTCATATATATTGTCAAAACAGCCGAATACTTTCTGTCTGCAGACTTTCTATAAACTTGAAGAGAAAATGCTGCACATTACGTCCCCCAGTTTTCATCTTTCAAAAAGGTTAGGTCTTCGGCTACAATATGTGAAGTGCAATGAACAATTTTCATTCGTAGAGTAGGCTGCTTACGATCTTTATTGTTTTCTCTACAGTAGTGACTGAATAAATGCACGTGTCTTTCTTTTATTAAAACAGAAACAGATTAGAATTATGTTTCTGAATTTTTCCCCTCCTAAACAATCCTACGGTTATACACAATACGGCTTATGTCCGACATCGTTCTGATGAGTGTAATATTTTGGTAAATGGTGGAGAAGATAGTACCACCACGCATTTTGTTTCACAGCCATTTTTAGATACAGTTACACCACAATTCATAAAAATTCGATACAGCATAACATCCCCATGGATACGACGTGCATATACTTGTAAATACGCCTGTGACAAAGGGAGGAGAGGGGGACTATTATATGAGCGTGTGTATATTGAAACGGTGAAGAGGATGAGGTGAAGGGGGGGGGGGGGGGTGGGGTGGGGGGGGGATGTATCGATCCGATATGAAACCAAAAAATCTCACCAACCTGACTAACAACACCCACGCTTCGCCTATTACGCGCTGCTAGTTTAGTTTTAGAGTGGAAAAAGATAGCACCAGGCTGAATACACGCGGGATTTTCCTGGACGGAACGGGAATAAAATAAACCGGAAATGGCATATTGATTGCAATTACTGTAGTGGTCTGCACCTCTCAAGGCGCACAACAGCCTGCCTCTATGAATCAATCTGGAAATGTTATTCTACACAGTAGAATAATCATATGGACAATACTATTTTTAAAGAATATTTATTTTCCAAAAATTACAGGTCGCCGCACTTAGACATGGATCAATGATTTTATGTGTACCAGTTTCACGAATTGTTCCTTTCAACGATATTTTTTTAATAAAAACAAATAAATGAGGCAGCCTTTTTGTCACGTTAGGAAATATCAAATGTAAATGTAAATATACATGTGGACTGAACTGTATCATAGGCACACGGAGTAAGGATACGCATCGACGATCCTCCTCTTTCTGATGTAACGCAGTTGTAGTCTGTTTTATGTCATTCGATAGGAGACCCATAATAAATTAATCACATTGAAAATGCAAAAGCCAGAGCAGATGGAACCAATATTTTATTTATACGAGGCATGGGTGTATTATTACTAACACACAGTTATGTATTTCATCATTGGGAAACTAGAAAATACACACGCACGCACGCGCGTGATGACATGACAATAAACAGCATTGTGTTTACAAGACATTCTGCATTAGAAAACCGAACGACGATTGTTCTTCAAAAGAAATATTTTTGAACATCCTTCTCTCGTTTAATAGAATTTTAAAAAACATACGTATGAACTAATATGAAAAAATATGCAAGGAATTCTAAGCTCTGATTCTTTGAAGGTGTGTTGTTTATTGACGTCTTTTAACGTGTAGAGGCATGTCATTTAATTATTTTTAAATTAAGCCGAAATACAAATACAATTAAAAATAATAATAATAATATATTTTTTTAAAATATAAAACACGCCTCTAGAGCAAAAAAATTTAATTAAAGACGCAACATAAAACTGTTTTTCGTCACACGATTTCTATATCGGTGGTACGGAGGAGATGCATTGTACTGCTCATTGCGCGATCTCCCAGAAGACTATGAGAACTTCAGCACAGACATCACCAACAAGCAGTGGCACCCTGCTAGTCTAGCATCAGGGAACACTTACAAGGAATGCGCAGACGCCCGGGCCAGTGCTAGCTACGAAAAAGCCCTGGAATATTTTACCATTCTGAAGTAACGACTTTCAGCTTTTTCCTCAAAGTAGATGTCCGTGCTATAGAGAATTTATGCCTACAGCATGTTCTGTCTTAAAGACAATTATAAATCAGAGAGCCATAATCGGTAAGCACGTCAGCGTTATATTAAATTTAAATATCTTGAAAGGCCAAACAAATTGCCGCGTTGCACAGATCCGACTGGTTATTTATAGCTTTTCGCCACAAGCGTAGCAGTGTAAGTACTTCCACTTCCACCGTTTTCGTGAATGCGCACTATACAAAGCATGGCAAAGGGACTGTCTAATTTAATATTTCTCGACGCTGCAATGTGCGTCTACAATGGGAGTATGTTTTCTGGCAACACAAATTGTGTTCATATAAGTGACAGCTGAGGAAGCATGGTGCGAGCAATTGTAAGCTATTTTTTGTGCATATATTTCGGTATATTTTTAGAGCACACCTTCATGCAAATTGGGTTGTTCTTTATGAGCGTACAGCCCTATTTTACGTCAGGGCCAACATATGCACGAATAAACACAGCTGTCGGCCCCGCTTTTAAAACTGCCCTAAGGTTGCTGAGTGTCTACACTAAAAGCGATCTCTGCAACTACAGTGTTCCCTGGGAATATAATGAACGTGCGCTTTGCAGAGTAAATGGAAATTGCAAAAAATTACACGCGTGTGCGTACGTGTGTCTATGAGAGAGAGAGAGAGAGAGAGAGAGAGAGAGAGAGGCAAACAAACATATATTTTCATAAAAAAAACAAAAATAAAATACAGCCAAAGAAATGCCGATCCGGCCTAATCTCCATACCCAGCGTATATTCTATGACCCACTCAAAGTTAAAGGTCAAGATGGTCTTTGCTGCTAGGGGTTTGGGGATACTATGCTCTGATAATCAATGACACAAGCAATGAACTTCTCATTTCATTAAAATATTGATACAAATACGTAAAATTATTAGCAAATTGAAGAAAATCGAAAGCAAAAATGACAAAAATGATGAAAAATAGAACTGCATGCTAACTATTTAACTTCCTTTTAAAGTTAGGTTTAAGGCAATACAGACGGGACTCCCTCATCTCTCTATCAGTATCAAAATTACACACACTGGAGAAAGCAAAATATTGAGTTTACAAAATACTGAAAGTCTATTTATATGACATACTAATGTAGGCCTACTACTACAAAACACCATACTTTATTCACATCACAGAGTAACAGACAAAGGTTAGTCTGTTAATTATCTGACCTATACACCTACCACCTCGAGATAATTCCAGAATCGCTCGTAGTTACGCATTTCAGAGAAATTTTATTCTAGGTGAAAGGTGAAAACAAGTGAGGGGTACAGAGATCGAAAGATCGACCGGGTGGAGGGGGGGGGGGCGCTGGGGGGGTTTGGCTTCATGTGAAAAATCTGATCTGGGGTAGATGGGTAGATATTTAGAAAATACTGAAATACCAGAAGTATCATGATACAAATTACATCAAAAAAAGTATTTGGAATACTGTCCATCCCCCCCCCCCCTCTCTCTCTCTCTCTCTCTCTCGCTGTGTGTGTGTGTGTGTGCGTGTGCGTGTTGTGAGTGTGTGCGTGTGAGCGCACGTGTGTGTGTATGTGCTTTAAATATATACAATAATATGGGGGTGGCTGTATGAGCATGCATGTATGTATTTTAGTTTGTATTTACATTTGCTTTAGGTGTATTTTCAAATACTAAAGTAACCTGTCAAGAAGTCTTTACTTGAGGACCACTGTACTTTAAGGATTGTGCAAAAGAAAGTTGAAAAATTCAAATATTTAACAAACATTGAAATTATGTTCGGTTCTTCGCCTAGAACAGAAAGGCGCTTAGACAAGGTTAACAGCTAGACGTCCTCACATGATCAGCAAACGAAAATAAACTGAATGTACTTTCCGACTCACAGCCCGTGTCCGGCAGAGATATAACCTATAGTGTTATTTCATTTCACAGTGAGCAATAACATAGAAAATAGTTTTAAATCCAGCGTTTCTTCTTCATTACTTAGCATTTCACCTTCAGTCCGCTGTTCGATGTTCATGTTTCTGAAAAACGCTCTTCCCATTACATCTTTTGCATTCTCCTGCCTTGCCGAAATGAACGCCAAGGAGCCTCGCGCCAGCCTTGCTGAGACGAGCACAGAGGAGCCAGTTCTTCCATACTCTGATTGACGAAATCACCCGATGGAACGCATTCATTAAATTTTCTTTCTTTTTTTTTTTTTTGGTAGTGATTGTCAAATGTATCATTCGCACAAATGTGAAGCTATCACCCTTTCGGAGTATGTATTCCGAACGTCCTGATTACGTCAGTGGCGAGTTGCATGGCACACATATCATAAAGACAAGTAGAAATCATAGCATAGGCTACGACTCAAGCAGCGTGATATGCGGCTACCAGCGAGCAGCGACAGTCAAGGGTGGTAATCAGCACGTCATCTTCCCATGACTACGCTCCCCGAAGGGTGTGACGACTAAAGTCTCGCCTTGATCTCTGACAATGTGTGTGTGTGAGTGTATGTGTGTGCGTGTGTGTTTCTCTCTCTCTCTCTCTCTCTCTCTCTCGCTCTCTCTCTCTCCCTCCCTCCCTCTTTCTCTCTCTCTCCAGTTGTCTCCAGTTGCAAGTTACACGTGCATTCTTTATGCGCAAAGCCAACACACTTACACAAGTAACAGAAAACAAAAACGGCTTCGTGTGTGACAATAAATTAGATTCTACAGGAACAATAAAGTATAATTAAAAGCCACCTAAAAGACAGTGTTACCTGATGCACTTTAATGTGAAAGGTCAAAGTTGGGCTCAGACCACATTCCTGATTTTCGCTTCCGGACCCTCTCATTGGCTGATTGTGAGAGACTCACATTTCCGGGATTAAGCCCCTCCCCTGTTCCGCTTTATTGTTGAGGGTGAAAGGTGAAGGCCTTGACTTCATTGAAGTTCAAAGACAGTTTTTCGTTATTCCTTTTGGATTTTTTTATTTAAACACATTTAACACTCACATTGGCCAACGCAACCACGCGCGTTCACACACAGCGAGAAAGAAAACCAGCGGGACAAAATTCGCTTTCTTACTTTTGGTATTCATTGATATTCGGGAATGAAACATGCATACCTTCGATTGAGCCTTATTGTCTCGTCTTTTCCACCAGCGCCATGATCCTCTACCTCTCATCCCTCTGTTATTTTCTAGCAGTGCAGTTAAGCTCCACGTGGCCAATAAACCCGAGGTTTATGGCCAATTTCAGCAAATCCGGGTGGACAGAGAACTTTGAACAAGATGCGTAATACCTGGGTTAAGTAAACCATTCACAAGCGATATCACTGCACGACAAACCCATTCGGGAAGGGAGTGTATGTATGCGTGTAATCAAGGTTAGAAAGGTTTGGTAAGTTTTAAGAAAAAAACAGTCTACCTTGTTTACTATTTGCAGCGGAAGTAAATGCCGCCTCGTCGAACAGACGGTGCAATTAAGAAAAAACTAGCTATTTAGTGCCTCCAGCTTTATGGCAGTGTCTAGACTGGACTAGACTGGTTTTCAGATGGCCATTGGCGATCTCATTTAGTGCGCACTAAAACATGATTTTTCCTTTTCCCCCTTGGCTTCTTAGTGTGCAGTGTCATCGTCCAGCAGTGCACCTATGTGAACTTAAACATACCGAAACACATTCGAATGCATGGTCCCAGGCTCTACACCCAAACACCGTCAGCCACGGGCCTATTCACACAAGGACGTCCCCACCCCGACCGGGCTCCCTCTGCACACAAAATCGCAGACGAACAGAGATTTTTCTTAAAATTGCAGCGGTACACGCCCATATACAATGTGTGCAAGCGAACACTATACAGTAACAACGCGTTAGTCTACATTTATTTGCTTTATTGTGTGTGCGTGCGTGTGTCTGTGTGCGCGTGTGTGTGAGAAAGAGAAGAGAGAGAGAGAGAGTTGCGTTTGCGTGCATTCAGTAAAGAATAAGTTATTTACTAAATTCACTCAACTTATTTCGGGTTATTTTTCTGTCAGTGGAATTTTAGCCCTGCATTTCAGAGCTCAGCAGACCTGGAACACATTATTAGTTATTTAGCTTTGTTTTTTTTCCCCCCTATCTCTGATTTTGTACTAACACCCTAACTTCACAGTAGGCTATGCACACATTTTTCAGTTATTTTACCTCAACACGAATTTCCAAAACCACAGCACACGGAAAGTTCATTAAGTAAAGTAAGGAATGTTTAAAAATCGACCGTAGAACTCATAATTCGTTCATTCTTAAATGTCATGAATTTGTAAACGCTGTTCATTTGTCATTATTTTCTTTTATTTTGCGTTCTTACTTCCATAATACACAGGTCCAACGTGGTCTCCTCTTTGTCTTTCTGCATAATAATAAACATCAAGCATTAAACAATAAGTTAAACGGACCAAACATTAAAGCTCTTAAGATTTCTAAAAGTGAATAAAGCATAGTTGACGGGAAGGGAAAATGAAGGCAAAATATAATATAATATAATATAATATAATATAATATATATATATATATATTTTTATATATATTTACAGCCACAAACGCTCATTGCATAGCCCCAATATAAGGAATACTTCTATTGTGGATTGCACACAGTTATGGAAGCGTCAGAATTATTCGGCGACATTCAGAGATGATTCCGGTCGACAGTCTTGTGTTGGAATGAAGAATACGTTTATATGCAGCAGAGATATTTTCATCTGGCAACAACAACTGAACTGTGTGTAGTGACAGATAAAGCGTTTGAATTAGACCCCCCCCCCCCCCCCCTTTTTTTTATATTTAACATTTACCAGATACTACTTATGAAATGCGCGCTGAATTAAAATAGGCTACAATAATATTGGACAAAGTGGAAGAGGTTAAGAAACCGCAGAACTCCATAACAAACAAATTGTTTAATTGTAAAATCTAACCATTACGTAGAATACCTCCTTCGTTGCATTCTCCATTCAGCTATGGTCAATGAGTTCATATTGTCCTTTGCTGATTCTTAATATTAGTTTCATACATCGATTATCTGTAGTCAGAGTCCGGTCGTTACGCCAAACGACCTTTCGCCTTAAAACTTAAAGTCTGCCTTGGCTGGTCTCCTTTTCAGAAAGTAACTTGAATTTAGTGTTACTCATGATAATATCAATGCCACAAGGCTAAGGAAAGTGTTATGAAAGCATACGCTTTCTTCCATTGACGCGCGATGACCATTCTCTGCATTTGCAAGCACTAAATTGCATTTGCCACTGCCGTCAATGGCAGAGTTCACAATAAGGGGTTTCCAGAGAAGTACTGCAACCGATCCCGACTCAATTTTTTTTCTTTCATTCGTCGGTTCTGGAACCAGATCTTGACCTGTCGGTCGGTGAGACTCAGCATTCTGGAAAGCTGTAGCCGTTTCTCCTTGTTTATGTAAACGTTAAAAAAGAACTCCCGCTCCAATTCCCGGATCTGAAACTTGGAGTATGGACACCTCTTCTTTCTCGTACGAGGTGTACCTTGGAGGAAACAACAAGAAAATGCAGAAGTCAGTGGAATGAAGTTAGTCACTTTGGTTACTGAAATAAATGAAATCGAACTGTGAGCACAGCATACAAAGACCACCGCACAATTATAGCGACAAATCATACTTTGAATTAAACAAATATACAGACCCTGTGCATAGCCTGTCCTATAATTCAGTCTATGCATCCAGTACAGCCAGTCTATCCTGTAAAATAGTTACTTTGGTGGTTCGCTCCGCTCTAGGGCATTACCTCTTTCTAAATTATCATTTTAATCAATGCGCAATGTCATTAAAATATATGAATTTGCTTCTCTCGGTGTTATCGGCTTTTGATGCAAGGTCCACTGCTGCTTCGATGAAAAAGTGTAACCGGAACCGCTTTTTACCTGTTTCACATTTGAAAATGACTGGTAATGTTTTACGCAAGTTTTCTTTCAAATCCCTGGATGCTCACATGAAAATTAACCACCATGGAAACGACCATACAGAAACAATAAACGGGATACAGAAACCCCTTTTAAAAATGGAGTCTGCTAAAGTCCATTGGCTCTATTTCTTTCGGGGAATCTCATGGTATAGCCCATTAACGGTGATTTTTTTTAAAAAATTGCGTTCTGTTGTGCTAATGTTATCGTCGTGAAGGGTCCCACAAGCTATTGTGCAGTGCTTGGCCTTAATATGCTAGCCTAGTGTGTCGAGAGTAACCCAATCTCAATGTCAACCAGCACGCAGGCACACAAAGGCTATATTTTGTTCATTAATCTACTATCAATATTGGTAAAAAAGGAATACATAAATATACTGTTTTCAAACATTTCCTAATAAGGTTGAAATTAGCTGCGGCCAAGTAATATTCGATATGCCCATAATATTTAAAGGACACTTAAATGACCAGCGGTAACTGCATGATTTCACTACACATGAAACAAACTCATGGCTTATCACTGAATATTTATGTTTCTAAGGTCTTTTTTTACATAGAAATCAGAAAATGATATCAAACTAACTATAGATGGATAGATAGATAGATAGATAGATAGATAGAGAGATAGATAGATAGAGTTAGATAAAAGGCTGGCTAGTTTGGATTTAAGCAGCAAAAATAAAATGCACATAACACCAAAAACAGTGTTCTGCCCAATTGGTTTTACCTTCGAGGGCCCAACGAAAAATCCTTTAAAATGCCTAACGCAAGTTCATGATCAAAGTTAGCATTTGTCACAATATAGCGTGCTCTTAAAATTTCACAGACTCGGGGAACGCTGTGTCTGTGTATAACATCTCATTTTTTTCAAAGCGCTTTCCCATCGTAAAAATTCTTCTCGGTGGAAGAAAGAGCTTTGTAGGTTATAATAAAATCCTTTGAATGCTTATAAAACTCCACATAAAATCTGACCGACAAAACACCGGGCTAGTCCCCTAACCTTTCCCCATTTACGGCTTCGGTACCTACTCGAGTGGTTGTTCTTGTTGGTGTTGCCGTCCTTCGTGTTTGAAGAAGCACATGAGCCCGAGTTTGTGTGTTCCTCCTCATCCTCTGCGTCTTTTTCCGGGTCCGCGGCGCCGGGGAGCTCGGTGGGCTGCTGGGACTGAGAGTCACACTTGCTCGCCTCGCCCTTTTGTAAACAATTCTCTGGCTGACTGTCCGCGCCGCAGTAGGCGCTATCAAAAAAGCGGTCAAAGCCTTGAGGAAGGACGTTGTTTTTCCCCACTCCAGAGTAAAAACCCGTAGAAGTATGGTTGGAGCTCGGGTGGTGATGGTGGTGGTGGTGGCTGTAGACACTCTCGTTTTTCATGAGCATTTCTGTCATGGTGGATGGCGGGAGACAGTCTCGGTGCACCAGGTCCTCTCCTGAGTAGCAGGACGCATAATTGCTTCTATGGTGCCATTTACTGGACGGGTCCAAGCCGTAGGAAACCTCCCGGACCGGCTGCACTTGAGACAGGTTTGTAGAATAAGGGTAGGTGATTTGTCTCGACGGGGCCTGCGGTAAAAAAGAAGAGACCGCTGAAAATTCAGGCACGTAATAGGTACAGCTGGGGAGATAAATGTTAGAGGCGCAGCCCGTCCTGTCCCCAAACTCGGAAGTCCTGTCTTTGCGCGTCTGGGAGCAGAAGTTGCCCAGATTCACCGAGTTAAACATGTTTCTCCCGTTCCTGACGCTATAGATAGATGTTTTGGATTGGAACTGCAGAAGAGGAAAATTTGGGAAGGCGAGATGACGCGCTATCCGTCTAAGTCGCCCCGAGACACGTGATCGAAAGTAGATATTGTCATATATCAATTTGGAACACTTAGATGCGTAGGAGTGGTTCACTTAGGTAAGATCCTAGAGGTTCAAACGATTAGTTTCAAAACACCGCAAGACCATTATGAAAATTAAAAGCAGATTTCTGGTAGTTTTCTTTGCATTTCCGATAGCGGGCACCAGAAGCATTAAATGGAGGTTAATTTCATAGGAATACAGTATACGATATATGTAGTAGAGCACTGGTTTTCTAAGGTTTACAAAGGTAAGCTTATTATTATTATTATTATTATTATTATTATTATTATTATTATTATTATTATTAATAATAATAAACGTCTAATAATTCCAGCTTAATAGTTGTTGAAGTAGTAGCAGCAGTATAACAGTAGTAGCCTGTTAGCTTGTTGTGATATTTTATTTAAACAGCATTCAAATGTTATTCGTATCCATCACACTCTATCCCAAAAATATACATCCTATTGCATGGTAGGTGCGCCTCCACACCTCAGTCAATAAACACGTAAAATCCCCATGCAAAATGCAAGCAGCGGGAGTACGTCCATAGCCTCTGTATTCTAACCTGATAAGGTGTGTCCCAGACATTCCCCTGAAGAAATAGTACCCAGTAAATTAAACGCTTGAAGATTCCGGTAATATTCTTTATCGTTAAACCTTTCGAATTATTACGGGTGCAGTGGGTGATAGTATACAATATTTTCCGCTCAATTTCAACCAATTTGATGAGGAATATGTCTAAATGTCACGTTTGAAATCCAGTCATAATGGACATACTGAAGTCCCCCCTCTTTAAAGGCCCATTCTGAGCGCTTGTAAATACAGCTGGCGTATGAAATAAACACCTACAAGCGTTCTGTGCACTTATACGTTTCGTTCTTTTTTATTTTACCTGACATACATTGTCCCAAGGGGTTTTTCTGTGTAATGGTACCTCCAGAAGTTATTTTCATATTTTCGTAAATATACAAGTAAAACATCATTGGAAAAGGAATGGAAATTCACATTATTCTTTCTTCATGTTTGTACACACACATACACACACACACACCTATGTGTGTGTGTGTGTGTGTGTGTTATATAATATATATTTATGACATACATACACACACACAAAACACACATTTGCTTTACACACAGCGCGCACATGAAGCCCTACGTAAAGCAAGAAGAGCCGAGATTAAATAAAATAGTTCATGATATATCTGGAAGTGTGATAAGCAGGACACAAACTGGGCCCACCATTCTATACTCAACGTCTGCCTTTGCTGTAATGCAGATAAAATACATATCGGTTCTATGACAGCTCACTTTATTTGAGTTACAAGCTTTATGGAAACGTGGAAAGGTGTTTGGAAAGCATAAAGGTTTACGGGTATACTGACCCGTGTATATGCCCGTGTTTTCGTAACATTTTTGGTTATTACTCCGTTTTTGTTGAAATGTATACAGTTACTAATCTCATCTTTGTGAAAGCAGGAGAAACTGTTTGCAAACTGATGAATGCGTAGTCTGTTTTAAACATTAATCAATGTACACTCATACTCTGTGGCCATATCAACAGCTTAGTTGTGTAATGTTAGTATCTTGATATCGTTCATCGGAAGTAGCGATATTGATTTTAATTGCACTTGCATTCCTTAAGAATAAATGAAAGCAAAATAATCACTGGAGACAATACTTTAACACAACAAATTAAGATTTAAGATTGGCTGTTTAGAAATCAACAAATTACTAGCATTTCTATTATATCGACGGAATTGATTAAAAAGGTTTGATAAGATATTATATATTATTTCATCTTTAAGACCTTCACAATATTAATTGTTCATATTAGGTTTTCATGTAACTGAGTTATGAGATATCAAAACAGATTATGGAATTTTACACTTCAAATGTCCTATGAGAGTCCATGATGGGCTACAACGAGCCAACAAGACGAACGGTTCTAAAATCACTTCATAAACGAACCTCGGTATATAAGAAAATAAGTCCTTAGTCCTAAACATATCACTTCTTTGATCTAACGTACGGTTTGAGGGCTTTGTTTAGCTTTGGGGCAAACTTTTAATTAAGCTGTCAGAGAACCTTTTATTGGGTCGCTTTACAGTCCCGTATTAATACCAAGTAAATCTAATAAGGCTGGCAATTGTTTATGAGGCTAATTTTATTCCCAGGTTTTCTCTTTATTAAAATATTATGTGGCAGGAAATTAGCGCCCAGCGCTCCTAACGCAATATATGTGCAATATATACAGGCATATATTCTAAAACATACTGAGTTCCAGTTTCTTCTCGTATATGAGTCTTATTTTCTCTGGTACATTTTAATTGAAAGTATGTGAGTAATTTCAGTTGGAATGTGCCATAGGGATATTCGAACACAAACAGGTTTTCATTGTGATAATACTGAAATCAGTTCAGATATTGAAACAGTGATGTTTATATATGCAATGAACCCTAAAGACAGAGTTTGAGAACTTTCGGGAGGCCTGTAACCGTTTTAGGGAGAGGTATGTGGCGACGGCATTAGTTTGTTTAAGACCCCTTTTCTGCAGATAAAAAGGTTGACGCTTAAGCCGCTTGCATCCAAGTACAAAGAAAACAGACAGATGCCCAGACTTAGCACTTGAATTTGACCACTAAAATCCTCTCCCCGACTGCCATAAAACGCCGAATGGCTACAGCAAAGTGAAATCTCTTTGTTCTCTGGCAAACAGGAAAGAAAAGAGGGGGAAAAATAAAAGCGCAAGTTTCGCTGCATGGAGACGACATAATGTCTTCACGTAGAAAAGGGGACTAGACCAAAATATAACCGATCTATAGCCTACCCAGAATAAGAGTTATCTGTGCTGTTTGACTGTGTTTTTTTTTTTTTGCAACAAAAATGTGAAGTAATATATTTCTACAGTGACATGTCTAATGTGTTAAACATTAAACATTTCTTTTTAACTTACACATACGATGGTCACCGTTCTTGATTCTTCACTCTGGATATTGGCTTGTGTTTCTCAACGCACAGATACACAAAAACGCTGGTAAAGGGTCATACATGCACATGCACAAAATATACGCACAAGCACAATCTCTCTCTCACACACACACATACACACACACGAGTTTGCGTGCATGAGTGAGCGTCCATTCATTGGATGTAGTATTGCAAATAATGCTCGTATTTAATGAGGCCTGTATATCTCCCTTGGCACATTGAGAAAAAGATTAGATTGAATGTCAGCATGAACATAAACTCTACCTGGAGAACTGTAAAACTAATAAACAAATAAGAATAAAACTTTATCTTGTTCGCGACATGCCAAGTCTCCGCAACAGTGCAGTTCCCCCAATGAGAGAGCATTGCCCAACACCCTCCCTAACACCCTTTTGGTTAAGCACCATCCTCACCATTTCTGAAATAAAGAGTTAGAAATGAGGTGATGGAATAACTGTTTGTGTAAGTGCTTTTTTACAGCAAATGAAGCAACCGCAGCCCAGCAAGGAACAAGGTAAATAGTTTGTTCAATGGATGCAGCCGAATCCAAAAATTGATAGACAGCTACAAAACATACTCATTTTTATAAGCGTATTAATATATTACTTGTACACGTTGTATGCTAGACGTTGGATAATGGCAATCAACTTCATTGCGTAGCCTACCTAAAATTGTAATGCATTTCCTCTGGAGGTTGCTGTTGTCTGACAAAAATATATTCAATTCTTAATTCTACAATTCTTAAAAACACTCGGATACAGAGATGGCTTAAAAGGTCAAAATCCACCTTCCCAGTGTGTTAACATCCTAAAACGGATTATCCTAACAGAGAATAAGGACCGCTACGTGGACTGATTAAATGTCAATGATTACAAACAATCACAGACTGGAAGAGGATATTCGCTGTTCGATTAAAGCCCTGAGTTTTTCCCTTGAGTTACCTTTCAATAAAACCGAATATGACAATGCCTTTCTCACACTTTTTTTATTTAACGCTTTTAAATGAATTCAACAGAAATAATACATCCAGTCCAGTTGGATTCTTCCATTAAAAATAGAAAAAAAATCTATTTTTGTACAGCGGTTTAAGAATTTAGATGGTTTTTATAAGTCTTGGCAGAATTTTTTTTTCCATTTCAGTATAGGTTTAAAACGTGCTAACAATACAACTTTTATTGAGTATGGGGGTTTGAACGGGATGGAAAATACCAAGGACTCCTTTCAGGGACGGCGTTTAGGTGCGTGTGTGTATGTGTGTGTGCGCGCGCGCGTGTGCGTGCACTTCTATTAAGAGTCAATTGAATGGGTTGTTACTATTCTGCTCGCAGTAGGACCCTGAAGTTCAATGAGAACGCCTTTCTCAGTATAAAGCTGTTTTTCTTCTCAAACGATTATTTCTCTCCTGTCCCAGCCTCTCGAACACTTTCGTGAACTTGAGACCGTTAAAGACATAGATATAAGGCAAAATACAGGGAAATCCGAAAAGCTTCACGGGCCTTTCGAGCGAGAGAGCTGCGATAGGAAGCGGTGTTGTAAATATTTGCCATTCTCTACTTGCAAGCAACACTGTAGGGGGAGCGAAGACTTTACGACTTTAGTCTGTCTGCGGAATCTGAGCAATGTATTGCCACCTCGCGCTATAATTATAATGGTAAACTGCTAATATTTCAGACTGGTTTCTCAAAAAGAGAAGAATCTACGAAAAACAGAGACACATTCACTGGAAGCGAAGAATGGGTCTAAGAGAAGCGATGCGGTGCGTTGTTTTTAGCATAAAGGTGTTTAATTTTGCTGTGTCTCGGAAGTACAAGAAAATTTAAACTGAATAATCCTGACCAGCCAGTCCCCGATCATCCCTGTTTTGATTTTGGCGTTCCAAACAAGCGGTCCTCTTTCAACCATGATGCACAGCGGTCAAGTTTGCTCATCCGATGCCTATTCGCATTAAATCGGTCAGAATCAGGGCCAAATGTGGAAAGCGTGTGCGATAATATTATTGTCCCCTCATGGCCTAGATAAATTTAATTGGATGTAAGTCAGGCTGTTAAATCCGGTTGTATGAGCTGTGAACAGTTTCAAGGGACAACAAAATGGCCTTTGGTTTTACTGAGGTCTCTGGCAAAGCAGCTACAGCCGTCAAGCGTCTAAAACGTTGACATAACGTTTGTCTTCTTGTGAGAACGTGCCTGTGTGTGTCCGGTGTTCTGGAAGAAAAAACTGAATTGTGCATATATAGCCGAAATTACACTGCAATGAATGGAAACGTGGCATAATTATAAGAACAATAACAACAACAACAACAACAACAACAACAACAATAATAATAATAATAATAATAATAATGCATAGGCTAAATACATACATACATACATACATGATTTAAAAATAGCCGACCATACTGCTCAATGCAATACCCGGACCTACCCGAATCAAATGTAATATTTCAGGCGGAAAAAAACGTATTTTGTGGTATACGGCATGAACCTTCAGAACCTTTGTCTCGATTTGCCACCACAATGTAAACATCATCACTTAATAATAATAGCCTAACTAATCCCGATACTAAAACTTAAACTTAAATTTCGCATATATAAGCACAAAACTGCTGACAATGAGATCCTATTAGTTATATCTGTATAATGCTTGTGCGGTTTTGTGAAAGCCAAGACTGGTCCTTTGCCATGGCATTCGAAGTGGTTCTGTTCACTGACGACCTAAAAAGCCTATTTATATTGCTAATAAAAGGCAAATGGGTTTTAACCAGAACATATTACACATTCTCTATGCAAGAAAGAAAGGCCATAGTCAAGCACGTCTTCATCATTGCGGACGTGATGTTGTGCGGTTTTCGTATCCGTCTGAAAATATCGTGGATTATCAGCATCAGCAGATTTTTTCGGTTCTATTGAGCTTTTCAATTAATTTATTTATTTGTTTAATTAATTCGTTTATTAATTAATTCACTAAATTTCTTATTTGTTTACTTTAGCCTTGCACCCGCATGGAAATATAAAATACCAATGATCACTGTCATCCCGACAAAGATTTGGTCTGTGACTGTACTTACCCATCATGAAGATTCATCTGAAACACATGCGCACCACAAACACACACACACACACACACACACGCCTGTACGTTTCAATTTCTGTGTACGAATATCGGTATATATGTATGCACACAAGTTGTATCAAGTCGCATAATGGACGACAGATTTTCAAATATCTGTAAATTCAGAAATACCAATGAGACTTGCCACCGTCATCGTGATTTCACAAATCAATTCAAGGTTGTACACAAAAAGTTTTAATTGGGGTAATTCAAATGAATCAATACTATGTGCAGATGCCAATTATGCCATACGCCCACACCCCACACACAATGGAAGCGTGATTGCATAATGACCAAAATTTGTCTTGACTACCCTGCATTTTTCTAGAAAGTTTTCATTCCTTTCTTTAAAGTATACATTATTTTTCTTTTAATGCATGTACATTTTCGAGAGCTAATGTCTCTACCAATCTCTTTAAACTCTTTGTTGTGACGGTTTACGTCCCTGTCCGGAACAGGATGTCCCAAAACGGCGAACGGGGTGTAGGATTCCTGCAGAGACTAACATTGGCAATGAACATTCTTCCGAATATAGCAGTACTTCAGAAAGAATATTATCCTCCTCGACTATCTGTTGTTAGAAAAGAGAGACAAATAATTCCGGCTGAATATAATCTGTTATTTGTCTCAAATACAGCGATGGATTGTCCAACGACTAGGAGTGACCGAATTGAAATACATAGAGGGATCATTGGAATTAGTTTGGTTTAAAAATGAGGCGGAAAACTATGTAAAGGTTAATGTTTTGATATTGTTTCTGTTGTAGATTAGTGCACTGGCTTTGGAGCATCCTTATTTATCCCTGTGTGTGTGTGTGCGCGCGCGGGCGCGCGCGGGCGAGTTGTTGTGGTTGTTGTTGTTGTTGTTGATGTTGATGATGATGATGATGGTGATGGTGATGGTGGTCAAAGCTGACTCTGAAAACAAAGGCCAACTGTTTCTTAAACGGAATCCCTTTGATGTATACTCTCACGTCCGAAAAATGCAGCTTCCGGGGTGGGGACCAGTGTTAATGATGAACGGTGGGTATCATGGGCAACACGATGACTTTGTAATCAGTAAATCGATAATGTGGTGCTGCTTATTTACCTACATATGACAAAACACCAGGTCTGAACATTCACTGAAATTCACTGAACATTTTGTGGATGCCAGGGACAAGGTCTTGATGTAAAAACCTATACAGAACTGCGATTCAAACTGGGATTATCGGTAATGTGTGTGTTTTCATCGTTCAGCGTTTTGTTTCACTATAATTGAAATCCAAAATAAAAAATATTTGAAAAAATATTTGAATTGCAAATATTCCTGATAACTAAAAACGTATGTTTTGATAAATGGAGTGTTCATCCATGTACTGTAGCCGGGAAGCGTATCAGAAGGAAGTAGCTACTTAATTGTAAACATAACAAAATGAGATGCGGTCTTATTGAGTGTTGGTAATAACCCCTTGAGTTTTTAATGAGTAGACCGACGCTTATTTCACGATCATTGCGCTCACCGGCGTTTGGCAAGAACATCGCTATAATTCATTGGCTCTTAGTGTACCCCTTATTTGGAGAGGCCGTGCTAATTTTAACCAACCCGTGGCAACAATTGTCCAGGCCCACCTCTAGTATTGGCAAGACTGTGCCTGTAGCCCATTTAAAGCTGTGTCGCTTGGTATTAACAGTCATATAGCTAAAATAATATCAACGATTTCAAATCGACGATATTATTTTTAATCAAGCTGCACGTATTGGTAATTTATTGTATTAAACATACCCACCAGTTATTACCTTAATGCACTTTGGCATTTTCCTAGCGTTTATTTATTTGTTTGCAAATCCAGGAAGGCTTGAATTCAAAAAAGAAAAAAAGAAAAAAACAGAATTTCAACATTCGACATGTGTCTAAGCGCCCGACAGATGGAGTGGATGGCAATAATACATCGGAATTCAACGGTCTGGATACTCTTTATTACCCGCCGGTGTGTGTGTGTGTGTGTGTGTGTGTGAGGAACGTTACATTTACCCTGGGTGCCAGATGACTGGCCTCTTTTAATACTCGACAATAGTAAATTTCCACATCAGAAACTGACGCAAATATCAGATCCCTTAAAGCCCGTATCCAGTCAAATAACATCACTAGACTCGTGCTAGCATACGCGAGAGAGCAGGACAAAAAGGACGTGGTCTTTACGTCATATACATAAACTTCAGGTCTCATAATATTTCAACCTCAGTACTCCCAGCAACTTACATTATCTGCACTACCACCCCCACTTAGTGTTAAATGTAGGCCTATACCACGGTAAAGTGTGCATATGCAAATACACAGTTTAGAAAATACAGGAAATGGCAATCTCTCCAATGTGTCCACCCGGACACATTGAAACATATTTTAAATAATGACAGCACACTTGTACAAAGATAATTTCCTTCTATGCAATGGACACATGCGACAGGTTGGAACACGTCGGAGGTGATGCGTCGTCATAAAAATTCTGACGTTTAACCTGAAATTGTAATTTCTCCATGACACTGGGAGCGATGGCATCTTTTGACTCGATAACACTTTTTAACCGCCATTATACAACCTGTTTGCCTGCACGAAAAGTGGTTATCTGAAGCAACTGTGCCTACGTTAAAGTCACCAGTATACATCATTGTGTATCACAGGAGAAGATAAAGGAATTTCGCTAGGCTGTAGTTATTCGAAATGTTTTATCAAATATCCATATTTGTTCCCTCATTGACTTCGTTACATTAGACCTGACGCACTTTCCTAATGACGATATATTTCTTCTTCTTTTTGCAACTTAAATGGTCGTTCCTTTTGATCTGATTAACGTAGTTTTTCCGCATAAATTTAAGTTCGCCGAACTCGATCATCCCATATTTAATTTCCTCCCCACATACAAATCTGAAGATCGTGCTTTATCGTATCTATTGCTGCCATCGCTGCCTTTCTGTATGTTTGGCAGAATTATTTAATCCTAAGAATTACGTTACCCACCAGAAACAAAAATAAGATACAGGCGACACACACACACACACACATATATATATATATATATATATATATATATATATATATATATATATTAGAAAAAGCCTTTATGTTCCGTTTCCCCGTCCTTTCTTCCAAGCTGAGTTCCACAGCGATAGCAGTGGGCACTGGGACGCCATATATGGTTCGTAGCCTACTAACTTGACCTTCAATTTGTATGCCGTTCCCGCCCACATAGCAAACACGAGGAGAGTGGATTGGCAAGGGGGGTGGAGAGGTTCATAGCAAACAAATCTGCCTTCATGAGGGAGTTATATTTAAATATTTTTCTCATTCACAGAGGTGCAAACGTATGTAAATTTTATACCACGAATACAAAATGTTCTCTTTAAAGCAAATAACTCCCTTTTCTTAAATTCCTCAAATGTTGGTAAATGTTGGTGAGATGCAGAGTCACGGTTTCAGCAGTAGCTAGTGTTTGACCAAACATTTAATTGCGGATACTGCCCGCCAGAAAGAACACAGCATTTGAGCTGGAAGCATTTGAGGAAACAAAAAGACGGAATTTGTACAATTTTCTATTTTACAACGTATTCAGTAAAGTTCCACAATCACACACTCAAAAAAAAAAAAAAATTAAAAAAACACGATACGAAAAAATACGGTAAGAAATATGTGGAAATAATGTCGGCAGTCTTCTGATAATGCCAACAGGAGCGTTATGTAGGCTGTTCACATCTTTGGTCAGCACTGGAAGGAAAAGCTAGCTTTTGGATATGAACTACTACTATTATTATTATTATTATTATTATTATTATTATTATTATTATTATTATTATTATACATTGTGATAAATCATGAGTAACATTATTAATAAATATCTCACGGTCATCACACGGTTTCAGAGATCAGATGGGCCACATTACAATGGCGAATTTCTGATGATGCTTGTTTACCTGACGCAAACATGGAGAGCCATTAAAGGAGACAGGGCGAATCGTCTACTTAAAATAGGCCTATATGTCTTCATGTATATTAGACTTTGATCTTAATTTCATTTCATTGAATAAAATAATCAATAACGTATATATATGAGACACTGGTACACGGTGGATAATACAGTGACGCGCGTAGTAGCATATAGGCTATTTAAAATTTGAATTTAGTAACTTGCAAGATACACTCTGTATTTTCATGTGTGTACCTTAGTCCAGTTCAGCCTATCTAGTGTTTTTACTAATTTGGTCGAACGCATTATTTTTTTATTTGAATGAAGATTCCAAGACACGATTTGATCATTCTTTTTTTAGTAATTAAACAAATAAATTAGACAACTTTTAATAATTAGAAAGTGGGTCAATTGTTTGCGGGAAGTCGGTTGGAGTTCAGCGCCTTTTTAATCGGGTACAGACTGTAAAGTTTTATCCAAGTTTAGCCTACTGTATAACGAAGTGCGTGCAATCACATTTTAATCATCGCATAATCTATTTTTCAATAGGACTACCACAGTTTTCTCGTCAATACTGTTACGACCTGCATGATTTATTTGAATTGAAAGTTTGGATCAAATGCTGATTGAATACTGAGGTTGATAGTGGCCTGTCTGCCATTTTTGTCAACTGGAAAGTGTACTCCGAAATACTGATGTACCTAATCCACAGACTAAAGGAAAATATTCATAATATTCAACCACATGCCAAATGATTCCATTCGCGAAAGAGCCATGCTTATGCAGGGTTATCCAGTTATCTTCGTCTACGGCGCTGGTGAAGTTCAGCATTGTAGTGCATACGTATGATATGTTACAGATTTGTATGTTTATTATACATACTTTGAACAAATTATTGTCTGCAATGGGAAGTAAGAACAGAATGATTCAATGAATGCGTATTCACTCCCTTCAATTTAACCAACTGTTCACTACCATTCACACCGCCATTTTGCTTAGGTAACCTACATGCATAGGCCTACTAATTAAGACATGGAAAGAAAATATAGAAAAAGGCAAAATATCCTTCAGGGGAGACACACTACAGAGACACACTAGGCGCGCAAACACACATGACCTATGTGCTAAACTCCAAGCTTGCATAGCTCAAAAGCTCTATTTGCATTCCTGACTTTGTATGGAGCAAACAGCTCAAAGGCTCGTTCTCTCACCCTTCTACCTTCTCTTTGCACCAGTCTACTGCAGCGTAGCCGTTCGGTAGGACCACGTGACCCACAGGTTGTGCGTGAAGTGCATGTTGTAGCTGGCTGACCTTTGAGCCGCCATAAACAGCTCGAGTTAGTCTCAAAGTCAAAACCGCGAGGAGCTTCGAAAACAATTGCTGTTTAGCCTGAAAATTTTGCGTTTTTACATTATGGCAAATGTTAATTCATGGGTTCATGCTTGTGGCTGAAAACATCAAGATGTTCTCACATATTGGACCAAATTCGTAACAGTTGCACAAATGCCATACCTATCAGAGCGTGTGAATCAACATTAGTGATTTTTTTTAAAAAAATCAGTTTTACACAGAGGGGAAAAGAGACAACGCCAAAATTTTAAATCCCACCCGGCCCATTTGTTTCGTTTAAATACACGAAAAATACCTTCGACAGACAACCTTGACCATGACTTTGGGTCTTGCTCCGCCATCTGTGTCTGTGACACGCCGCTACGTTTTCCTCTTCTACTTCTACTTTCGTCAATATGCTAGGAAGAGAACAGTCAGGCTGAATTGTGGAGTTGGAATCTGAATCACTTTTTAAATATTAACTGGAGTGATAGATTTGGTGGCCAACAAACGAGAGACTAACAAATATGACTACATAGGTAGACAGACAGACAGACAGACAGACAGACAGACAGATACATAGCTAGATAGATAGATAGATAGATAGATAGATAGATGGCCCTTCTTATCCAACAGATCAATATTTCCTGTTTGACCCCAGTCTCATTTGACATATAGTTCCTGCCATGTTTCAGTCTTTTCTTCTAGCGAAAATCATTCAAGGATTGCGAGAAGCGCGCCGATTTTATGCGCTCAGTCTCAACATACACACTGCACCATTCTGAGAGTTAAATCAATACTAATGAGTTTATATGAGTCCAATAGGGATCACATGTGCTCTGTATTTGTTGAGCTGATTATACACTCAACGTTTTGCTGCGGAACACAGTATTGGAATATAGATCGGTTAGCTGGTTGGTTGGTTGGTTGGTTGAATTGTCAGAACTGCTTGGATATAGAATTAAGAATAGAGAGCTGAATATAAAAGTAAGAGCAGGGAAAAACAGCATCAGCTAAGTCACAGCCATTGTAAAAAATCTGCCTCCGACTCTGTCTAAGCATGCTCTGCGATGGTGCACTTTTAGTCGTTGCACAGTAAAATGGTAAGTGCTAAATCAGCTCAGGCAGAGTACACTTGATCCCTCTTGGACTCATACAAACTGTATGAGAGTTAAATTAACACCAATGGTTTTACTGGGTAGCCTGTGTGCTTTACGCGTGCTTGTGACGGTATAACGCGTGAAACATGCCCAAAACCTGCGGCCAAAATAGCTAAACACAAGAGCACAGTCAGACCAAACTAAACGCAATTCGTGCATTAGTCATTATAGGGTATCCATGTGCAAACATATTTTGTGATAACTAAACTATGGAGGATGGGAAAAGTGTATCATTAAAACGACATAATTAAACTTGATGGTGAACTTCGTTACTGTCACAAATTCGGAAATCCTACTACGACCCACTGCCTAATATTATACCGCAACATGTAGTCTCACCTCCACTGGTGACCACTACTATTCATGATGGAAATGTTGCTTGATCATAAAAATAAAAACAGGCAAAAATCGTGTAGTCTGAGACTGAACAAACACGTACAACGACACACAGGAATAAAGAAAGATATGGTTGTCAACTCTGTGTCTGTGCCGACATGGACACCTTATACTACTTTCGTCTCAGATCAACGTAACAGGCCAAGATAATCATTAAAGCGTAATAAAAGTGTATCCCTCTGAACACGATTGCGAGATTGAAGTGGAGAAAAGTTGACGAAAGACATTCATGCATTTGATTCAATTTCATACAATATCTTAACTACGCACAGGCATTTTACTTTAAAAAGCTGAAAAGCCACTATGGCGCTTGGTAGACTGGATGTAAACATGTATTTTTACTTACACTGTATTTTACCGCTATGATATCGCTGTTTTTGTGATCATGTGTTTTCAATATTTTCAATCCATCGCTTGCTTAATTAAATTTAGAAACTACATTGGATATAACTCCTATAATCGAAAATATTTCGTTTCTATATTTATGCGGTTATATGCCCAGCACTCAGGTGTTCTCTAAACCGTATGATACCAAATTTCATATAGACCTGCCAGAACTGACAATTTTTGTTTCCTTGTTTTAGTCAATATCGCCTGGTTCATAGCTTTTTCGTATCTCTCGCTTTGTTCACACCAGATATTACGCACATCCAACAGAAGGCCGTTCCAGTGGCATAGACACTGTTACTTCATGATGTGCGATACTGAATTGTAAACACATAAAACTTCTATTTTTTATTTGAAAAGAAGTTCTGAGTCCCTAAGACTTCTAATTTTAAAGAAAGAGCTTGTATGTACAAAGTGAGAGGTCTTAGGTGGTATGTTTATAGGCGTAGCTGCAGGTTAATAAATGTAATTCCAGAGTCCCTTGCGGTTGGTTTGTTGAAGCAGGTGATAAGACAGAAGGGATCAGTGAAACTGGACAAGGGTTCTCACCACAGCAACGCACATAAGAGTGCAATAGCACTGTGCTGACAAACAGCGAACTATGTCTGTTAACAGGACCATTACTCTTCGATTTGAAATACGAAAAATAGTTACCTCACCAAGTATTCACATCAAATAGCAGAATGTTGGATCTTGGAAAAGGTTATCATCTAAAAATGAAAAATAAGCCTGATATGTATGCTCTTAGCAAAACTAACCAGATTTTGAATTTACACTGGCCATTTAATGCAAAAATAAAATAAAAGCGGAAATCCGCAAAACGTACATTTTGGTCATCTGGGAGGAGTGAACCTTGAAAACCTTGAAAATAACATTATTAGAGGGATGCTAAGATATGAGATATTTTACATAGCTGGTCGTTAATATGCTTGTTCCTCTGAGGGTAATAG
Organism: Anguilla anguilla; assembly: GCF_013347855.1. NCBI lineage: Eukaryota > Metazoa > Chordata > Actinopteri > Anguilliformes > Anguillidae > Anguilla > Anguilla anguilla. Next base: position 35,425,896 of record NC_049211.1, read on the forward strand.
TACTATTGAATGAGAAGAGGCGCAGGAGACCAGACTGAGAATAAACACTGCGATGATGCGTAAATTAGGGGGAAAAAGTAGGCTATACTAAAATGTCTTTTCTGATCTGCATTTACAGCACTTTATATACATTTTCTACTGTTGTGACTAAAACAGAATATATTAAGTGGGTTACGTTGCTTTGATTGAATGCAGGATTTAACGCATTAATCAAAAACTCCAAAGTACTGCAAAAGGAAGGAGTAGGGAAAGGGCAATAAGGTTAGTGCATGGGTTTCGCCGTTCTATTGGTCTACCTGCCCAGAATCCATTGGCAGATTACATTATGAAGATATTTATTTATTTATTTATTTATTTATTTATTTATTTATTTATTTATTTATTTATTTATTTATTTATTTTAAAGGGCAGGCTTTATAAGGCGCTGTACTATATACAAGCAAACAAATTAACATCCAGCAGTGGGCAGCACGGTAAACAGACCCAAGCTCAGTTCCATAAATATCCTTGAAGGGATAGCTTTTAAGATAGCGCAAGGAACACTTTGGAGTGCGAGTTATATGATTTTGTCATTAACCATAAAGTTCCTGTGAGGCATATAAAGAGATAATAATTTTTCATAACCGTATTACAGATTACCCGTAGCTTGAGGACCGACACAATAAGCAAACAGCTGAATACCACATCAGCTCTGATTTCAACAACATTTCAACTGCAAAAATTCAGTGTCACTGATTGGACTACAGTTACCGGTAACGTTATATCTACTGTCAAACCGATGGAGGATTAACAAAACGACAAACGATTCTGGCAATAGATTTGGAATAGGGGGAAAGCAATGATAATATAATTTGAAGACGCCATTGCAGTAATTATAAAATGGTCTTTTCACTCATGTGATTCTTTTAAAGGTCAAAAATGTCCGCCTGCACTCATCGCTTGTAATCAAATCGCTTTCATTTCTTCACTGCAAATTCAAAATCATATCAGTAACAGAGACTTATGCAAGAATGAAAACTTTAAAAATCTAGAAGCGAGACAGCAGCGAGGAGTGGTTCAACCCTTAATGGTTTCCAAATTGAAGTTCACGAGCAAGTGAAGTTCCCATAGAACACCATGTTTTGACGGCATAAAATGTGTCTTAGGCACGCTTAATTAGATGTGGACGTTTGCGCCTGTGCTCACGTGACAAGGTCTGAAACACAGATTAAACAAGAACGGGCTGCGGGGAGTTCATTCAAGTTCAATGTTCAGGAATCCCACGGAAACGGGGGAATATAAAAATGATGTGCATGAGCACCTCGTCATGATGTCTGATATGCAGTCTTATGAAATCTCTTTTTTAAATTGTCAGCTAAATTCATCCATTCGTTCATCGGGATTATTCAAAAGCATTTACAAAAACATGTAACGAAGATGTAGGCCTAGTCTGCAGGAAACTGTGGTTAAGTATACGCGGTCCTCCGGTTTGTATTTTCGCAGGTTTGTTCATTCATGTTTTTTTTTTTGTTTTTTTTTTGTTGGATGGTGAAGGCCTACAATATTTTATAGGCGAAAAAGCTTTTCAGTTCAAATACGCTCTCTTATTACACACGTACAGCTGACGTGGAACAGCGTGCCTTGTCATGAGGAGACTGTGCGGGAAAGGAGGTTTATTTGCAAATTGCCAATACCACAGCTTTATAAAGTAGTTCGCCTGAACTGTAATGCAAATAATAAAATACCATAGTTAAATCCGTAGAATGTTACAAGAGACATCGGATACACTAGCAAACTGGAAGGACTTTTTTCTGATTTCCCGTACAACAACCAGCTAGCAACCACAGTGGTTATGTATGTCCAATGGTGCATATGGAATGTTTATGTTTACCCTTAATGCAAATATATAGGCTATCGTTCCTTGGCAAATAAAAACAATAATGGAAATCGCGTCCGGCACGCAAATGTAAAAGCCACTAGGCCTATTCGTGTCTTTCGCACATTCTGGCAAAATAAAACTGCGCAAGTGAGGAAAATAAGATTAAAGTTACGCGCTCAGTGCACTGTAAAACTTAACAGCATATCTGAATTAACAAATTAAGTAGCCTAAATCATGAGGCCCTCTCCTCGCTTTTAACCGCTGCCCCCACCAGCCACTTGCTGCCTATATAATGAGCCTACAGAACACTTGAATTTAAACACCACCAAAACCTTAAGAAGTAAACGATTAACCTGAAAAAAAACAGAAAGTTTGTGTTTGTACTTTCAAGAATTCACAAATGTGTTTCAAAGCTGTGTTTCAAAAACAAACATTAAACATTCGTTGTGTGTAGGCTATGTGTTCCCGTAGCTTTTGGGGAAGGCTGGCGCGATGCTCTGAGGAACATGTAGCTACAATATTTGTATTCATTTCAAAACAAGCTTTTAGAAACTTTTAAAACACATTCTAACATAAGCTATGACACATCCAAAACATATAGCCGAACATAATAAAACAGCTAATAAAACATAATATAGCAACTCAAAAAATGTTGGACAGTGGTTGCACGCAATATTCTTGAGTAGCATATATGCTACTTCAACTGGTTTAAGTTGAAGACGTCACATAGGCCTATACTTTATAAAGCGTTGAACCACTGTCTTTAATTTTAAGAAAATCTAATGAATTTTTTTTTTTTTCATTTTTGAATAAAAGGCAACGATTTACTACCGTACCCTCTACTACCAATAAACCTTCCGCTAATAAAATGAAATGATTACGCATGGGAAACTTTGTTTCGGTTATGTAAAAAGGTATAAGGCAAATTTTTGACCCCGGAAATCTGTACAGGGCATCCAAATAGAGAGACAGGTGATACGGCAGTGCGTTCTGGCAATACAAGAAATTATTCGTTTTGGTTTTGTGTTGTAGGCTACACACCTGTGGACACGCAGCGTGTTACCACACCAGATCAACAAGAGCAGGGGGAGATTCAGTTAAAATTAGACTACATGGCTCGCTGTAACTTTCACCTAGTTTCCTTTCTAGTTCGTATGCAGCAATACGAGCAGTACCCATATCACGAGCTAATCTGCTAATGACAGAGATCACAGACACAAAAGGGGGACCTCTTGATTGCCTTTGCAATCCCACAGCACTCGGAGTTACGCGAGTCGGTTGGCTTCTGCAAGGTTCTTTATGAAGTTCCACTAGCACCAACAATTTTCATGGGGTCTCAAACATTAGCGCAAGGTAGCTAGCCACTTCGTTAAATGCAGCGAAGTTTCCGGAGGCTTGTCAGTGGTATGTTTGTATCTGAGACTAACCTACAAATGGCGTGCATCCCAATAGTTCGTTTATTTACTTTCTGGGAGCCGCATAGGCTAGCTAGCAAGCTACTACAGATGGATGTAAACTGAAGTTAAATTTTGAAACCGGCATGTATGGTTGTCAACATAGGTTGCCAAGGACGTTGTCATGGAAGGGTCAGAGTTGACAAAAGTACCCGGATGTGCCCGATGTAGCCGCAAATGGCAAACGGAGTGTTTTTTTCCCTCATTTACGCAGTGTTTTAGGGCAACCTTAAAAATCTCACTATTAAAAATTTTCAAAATGCGTGGGCGTTTGGGGTTCCTATACTCATTGGAGCCCGTTTCGTTTGAAACTGTTGAAACTGCCACGGCACGCCTCTGGAATTATTAGTTAGCAATTATTACACAGTGCAAGTGATGTGAATTGTGTTCTGTGTGTATGTATGTGTACGGGCGCGCCTGTCTGTCTACCTGTCTGTCTTTTAACAAGATTAATATATATGCGTGCTGTATTTTGTTACACCGTTTTGTGCGGCAAAGATTATGGCCTTTTCCTTCAGAAACACTAATATTTGTAGCCTGCCAAAACCAAATAATAATGTCCTCGGCCTACATATAGGGAATCTGTACAGAAGAGGACATGGCTACACTCAAAAATAATAATAATAATAATAATAATTCAGTGTACCTTGCAAATAAAATTTAAAAAAATATGTACTGCCTCAATAAAATTACTGAATTTATATTTCATTTGGCAATACCTAAATAAACAGCTATGAGTCTAACAAGTAATTTTGTCCGAAATTTACTTATAGGCCTATTATTTAAGTTTAGCCTATTTGATGAAAATAAATGAGGATTTGACCAACAAATCACATTGTTTAAATATTGTTAAACAATTTGTTGGAATTTACTAAAAATTTTAAGAATAGACCAGGTATAATATCTAAGAACTTATAATTATTAGTCAGTCCAAATCAAGATGAACAATTTGTCCTGAAGAACAGTTTAAGAAAAATTGCCTAAGTAGACATCCGCCGCTGTTCCAGAGTTAGCGCCGCCCACTTTCCCAGAGTTCTATGCGTTCTGTAGTTTACAAACTCAAATGGTTAAATGCAATCGGTTTCCTTAAACCATTTGAGTAAACTTTTTAGGTTTCATAAACAAATGTTAAGCAAATATATTATATTCCACTGTCCATCTCGTCTCTCTAAAGATACTTGTGACTCTAATGGGACGTCGCCAGATGCGTAGTAGTAGCGGGCTGTACAGTCAGGCAATAATAAAGTAATTAAAAGTAATTTTACTTTAGAGACTTTTATTTATCAGAAAACGTACACATACATAGATACATTCATTAATTCGTAGCATAGTATTCATACAAGACAGCGTTTTTACAACCGCACATGAGCATTTGGAAATGAGATTTGGTGCTTCACAGAGTACAGACGGACAGGCAGACAGACAGAAAAAAAATGAACAGATACGTAATATCTTTACATTAGGGTACACCAAAAAAGGTACATGGAGCGTCGGAGTTTCAGAGACAGAAATCAGGTAATGAACACAGCAACATGACCATATAAAAAGTGAAACACAAAAAGAGGCATAATTTACTCTGACCCGTCCATTAAAAACAAAATGTATATATATATATGTGTGTGTATATATATATATATATATGTGTGTGTGTGTGTGTGTGTGTGTGTGTGGGGGAAGTCCTATTCTCAGAAATAGAACTTATTATTCCAAAAATAATATTATTAAACTGTACAATTACTACACGACGGTGGCATACATTTTTCCAACATAATATGTATGTAGTATTATTTTATCATATATATATATATATATATATATATATATAGGCTATTTTTTATTATTGTTGTTGTGAACAATCATAATTATTGAGAATAGTGATTTACAATAACAATATCATTCATTATTACCACAATAATTATAATCATAATACTACCACCGAAAAAGTGACTGATTAGTAATGTATTCAGAAGGGTGTAAAACAAATAGGTTAGGTCTATATTTCTCACAACAACCGCTAGCCTAATGTATGCATTAATTGGGGGTATAATGCAGTCACTTCGTTAATTTCGATGAAGTAACATGGGTTTTCATCATATGTATAGTCCACGTTTAGTCTGTCCCCAATCTAAATGCATAAAGAGAGGTCATAATTCAATACTGATAATAATAATACATATTTCAGCTTGCATGTTACAAACATGTTACATTATTTAAATAGACTTATTCACTTAAATTTGCCCACAGCTCGGAAACATTAGATAACTTTACGGAAGCAATGATTTCAAATGTTGGTTCAACCCATTCAGGATAAAATGAGCTGTCGCTAGGGTTTAATTTTACGATTAATGTCAATATATTTCTATTTGTATGACTGATGTATCTGCCTCCACCGCTGATATCCTCGAATTGCACAGCATCCCCGCAGCATTACGAATAGGCTAACAAACTATTCATAGATTATGAAGTTGGTTGAGAGACATGCATTTTAAGACCAATATAGTCTTCTTTATTGTTGCAATAAACGACCCCAGTTAAATATTTGTGTTATAACACAACTATTAATTTACACAAAGTCGGGACTTAACTGGTGATATCTTATAGGAAAACAGCAGCAGGGAACACGACCCCCCATCAACCCCAATACTTTAAAACACTGCATTGGGGTGTTGGCGACGAGGACGATATATATTTCAGACGGCGAGCACCTTTTGACAGTCGCCAGTTAACACATTCTTTGAAAAGCCAGGCCATATTAAAACAGCCGAGGGGACTGAGACTCGTGCATGGCCTGTCCATGACCGTGAACGTGCCCCCCCAGCGCACGTGGCGGTAATTGCGGCTCTGAGATAAGTTTAATTGTGTCCCCTCCCGTTCCAGAAAACACTTGGTGGAGGCATTAAAGCATTGCAAATGTTCCGTATTCACACAACAACAGAGCAGCAACAAATAAAAACAACATCGTGTGGCCAAAAGTCTTGAATGGAATTGTTGAAGTAAAGTTGTATTTTATTGTATATCGTGTTGTATCGCTTCTCGTGCAACCATCGTCGGATTTACTTTTCACCTCAAAGCTGGTTCTGGGCTTCCGGCTTCTTTCTTATGATTTTCTTCACTGTGCACAACACTATTAGACAGCATGCAAAATAATTGATAACTACACAATAAATAATTCCGATAAAGAAGGCCTAATGTAAAGCAGTTGGCCAAAATCCTACAGGTTCAAAGAAGGGCCTATATTTTAAAAAGATGCGGCAATAAAGACATATTAAGGATAATAAAAGAACGAAATTGCAGTAATTTAACGGGCAAGGCTGGGCTGCTACTTTTCACTCTCCGAACATGAGAGTGAAAATCCATTCAGAGAGTAATATTGTTTGTTGTGTGTGGGTTTGTGTGTGTTCGTGCGTGTGTGTGTGTGTGTGTGTTGGGGGGGGGGCGTCATTTTGGTAACTGTACGGTTGCGAACCGTTTCGCATTTGGATGTCGCCCGCAGTGAGGATTCAGTCCACTGCTTCCAACAGACTGTACAGAACCGATAACAAACCTTATGTGCTGGTATTTGGTCAACTGTGCTGTTGAATGTGGCGCTTTACGAACCCATGTGTTCCATTTTTATCATGTTGTATATAGCCTTTGATCTCCAGTGGATCTCTGTGTGCATGCTTCGTGATACGTTATTAAGGAAGGCTATTTATTAACAGAAGGCTACATTTGATCAATAGATGCAGGCTATAATATTAGCTAATTGATTCCGATTTTTTGCTCTCTAAAAGAAGGATAAGGCTTGTTCCCTTAGCAACAATCTTTTCTTCTTCATTCGCCGGTTCTGGAACCAGATTTTAACCTGTTGGTCACTAAGATTGAGGCGGTCGGATAACTCCCTCCGTCGCTGTCTCGTGATGAATTCGTTGAGCATGAATTCGCCCTCCAGCTCAGCTAGTTGGAGTTTGGAGTAGGGTTTGCGTTTCTTGCGGGTCCGGGTGTGGATCGGGTACCACGGGGCACCTGGAGGGGGCATAGTCCGTATTGTGAACACGCAACAGTCATAGCATTCACGTAGCCTTCAAGGGCTGTCAGATATATATCTCAGCCTGGAGTCAAAATACACAAGCTCTGACAAACACAGACTTTGTTAATTCGCCTATTCGTTAATGCATGCGTGTTCCAGACAGTTTGTTACGTTTTGCATCTCAAAGACGAGATACTGGTCTTTCTAATCTGCCCGAATAATGTCAACGAAAGTGAAGTAAAATCCGTTTTGAATGTCGAGACGACGTTAGTCCAGAACGCTGGATGATGTCGTTCTAGCAAACATGGTCTCGTCTCCTGTTCAGTATACAGAAATAGGCCTCCATAATTTACTGTAGTCTGTGTCACATGAAGTTTTACAGTGGCAGTTAAAGTTACATTAAGGTGATAATGAAGTCCTGCTTGCAAATACCCAGAAGTATTTTCCGTTTTCAAGGCATATTGAATGGCTTCTTAGTGAACGACGACATGTATTAATTCTTTTTACGAGTCATTAAAACAAAAACAAACCCGGTCTCCTCTCAGTGCAGTCACCCACAGCGGAGCGCTCCTTTAAGTAATCGCACTCTAATTTATGTGCACAATCAAAAGCTTCTAGCGCGTTACCTTTCAAATAGATTGACCACAATAGTAGGTGCCCATAAATCCAAAGTATTTTAAGTTAATTGTGCTTAAAACGTATGCATTGGAAACACAACCTTTTAATATGTAGTCAAAACATGGAAAGCGAACGGCTGAAACGTGAACCATTTTTAGGGCTACCCCTAGCGGCGTTTGTCCACCACACAAGTCTGACCGAGGGCGAGCCTGCATATTATAGCGGCGTATCATCGGGAACAAATCAGTTAATAAACTTCTATTAAGTGTAGCAAGTCCATGCCTCTCGCGCATGCAAAACAATCAAGTGTTGCATGCTCCGTGTTATAAACGTAATTGCATCTATGATACTCACCTCCTGCAGCCATGCTGCCTGCGTGGTTTCCCGGCGACGCCAGAGTCTGTGCGTCGCTGGCGGGGGTCTTGCCACCTTCATTGAGCAGCGACGAGCTGGAGTCGGATTCAAGGGACTGACATGATGGTGGGTCTTGGGTCAGCTGCTGGGCCCCATAGTCATATTTAGAAAAGGTACCACTGTTTTCCATCGCGCTGTGAAGTCCGTGCTCGGACGACATGGAGGAAGCGTCCCTTGCCCTGTCCTCTCGTTTAAGGCCGGCGCTCTCCGAACAGTTCTCCCTGTTGATGCTGCCGTTGCCGTAGTAGCATTTGCCGTCGTCCTGCCGGGTAATTTCACACGAACGGTTGAAAGAAGGGTTAATGGGGACAGGGCTTCCAAAGTAAGATTGAGGGTATCCATTGCAGTGCTCCGTTGGATTCCACGGGAGGGAGCACACATTGTCCCTTCTTGGGTAGGAGAGAGAAGGTAGCCCCGCCAGTTGTCCGCCGGATGCTCTAAAATTCGGAAAGTAAAAAGTGTCTCCCGTGTGGATGTTTACCAAAGGTCCCACAAACCCAGGATTAAGGAGATTATGCTCGCCCATTTCCGCGGGCCCGACGAACAGCTTCTAGTTTATTGCAATCTGACATTTAACATAGTTAAACCCAGAGATGCGCCTGATTGGTCGTCCTCCGGTCACGTGGCGGTGCTAACTCGCACAGCAGAAGGTACCACCCACTAGGTCCATTTCAGACAAAACAAAACATTAACTTCTGTATTACGGTTTTATACGCTTTTTAAAAATACTATAAAGTATTTTATTTAAAATGTAGATTCTTGCCATGTTACACTGCGATTAGACGAAGCTAGATTTTTTCAAGAGTCGGCTACAGATATATGGAACTATCAGTAGCCTCGTTCAATGTTTTTAAGTCTTTAAATGGTTTCTCTTGCAAAAAATGTTTACTTTCCTAGAAGGAGTACGAGCATTTGACGTTTTATTTTCGAGCAAATTAAGGTTAAATTCAATGTCATATAAAGCCGTGATGTCGCTTTTTACAGGCTTGTATTAAGGACAGACTGATGCTCATAGCCACGCTCCGCTAATATATTTACAGTAACGGGGTCAGTAGGTTGAAACCGTTGGCTCTGTAAAATAAGACGATCCTCAATAAGGTTATTTTAAGAGCGTATATTTCAAATAATGTACTCACATACACCTCACAGGAACAGCTTAACAGATACCCCCAATAAACGGTCATAGCCGTACACTGCGAAGCTTGTTACACGGCCCGCTATTCTTTCATATGGATTTTACAAGAGAGTCGAAGGGACTTATGGTTTCATCAGTTGAAATTCATTGAGTAATATTTTATTAATTGATTTATAATTAGATGTATATAGCTTTTAAAATACAAATCGTCGATTGAATTATGCGTGGGGTTTCTTTTCTTATTCGTAATAAACATATTACTCACTTTAAATAAAGAAATTGTTAAATATTTGAGAGAAAATAAACATTTCCATGAGCTGGCATAGGTTTTTTGTTTTTAAGTGTGTGTTTCATTAGGACAAGATGCCAAGATGTGAGATGGAATTCGCTCTCCCGGCAATGAACTGAATTACTTAAGTACATTTTTTGAAGATACGTTCTACATTACTGACAGGCATTTGGCCAACAGTTTGTACTTAAATTCCAATTCCTTTTAAAGTTATCAAATTGTCCGATGCATACCGCTGTTGCTAAAATATGCCCTAGCATGACCGTACCCCGAATCCCCCCGTCTCCCCCCACCCCCGTCCCCTCCCCCGAATCCCCCCTTCTGCCATCAAATCAAATGCTTGCATTAACTCGTATTATCTGATCCTGGATCACGTGGATTTTTCTGTAATATTTTTTTTTTTTTTAAATCAAGCATGAATACGCTGTCAGTATTTGGATGTGTGGTCAGTATGGGTCGCGTCATGCTTTATCCCAATTAAACTGCATCATATCTGCATTACTTTCTCTCTATAGAAATGCCAAAAAGCCATACCACCACATAGGCCTGTGGACTGCATGCACGAGGTTTAGCATGTGTCATGCAAACGCGTGAGTGTGTGTAAGTCATGATTTCATAACAATAACTTTGTTACATCCAAAATCAATGACTGTGTGTGTGTGTGTGTGTGCGTAAGAAAAGTTTACTTGATGACGCTACTGATACCAGTAATACTTCTACTTTCCATTGTATTATTATTATTATTATTATTATTATTATTATTATTACTATTATTATTATTATTATTAGTAGTAGTAGTAGTAGTAGTAGTAGTACGACTACAATTCTTTTTAAATTTAGCTGTTATTCTAGCTGCTGCTGCAGTTCGTGGTTGGTGGTGTCGTCACGTGAAATACATATGGGACACTGAGGGAGCAGTGAACATTAGCATTGACAAGCCATTCCAATATCCCAATATCTGCAATTAACCCAATATATTTGATGGTCCAGCCCATAATTCCATACATCAATATACACCCTGAAATATTCGCAAATGTCTAAAATACCACGAAACATCAAAAACAGTGTATATATCAATGTGAGTTCCAAATGTTGAGATTAGACTTAATTATTTCATAAAGTTGGGTTATGACATTTATAAAAAATGCAGCTCGTTGGCGTAACGTAGGCTCTGTATAGGCCACAAAATCTTAGGCGCCAAATCAATATCAAGAGTGATTACGTCTGTCTCCATTAATTTTTTTAAAGCTTAGTAAATAATGACAAATGTCATACCGTTCTCAATATATAGGCTGACTTTCAGATTCCCTCTTGCCCTTAATTTAACTGGTCTCATCGACACCTCTGGTACAGCATACCATAATAATGAACTAAATATTAACAGATTTTATGTTTGCTTTCAAGTGCCTGTCTTAAAGGGAAATTCATGAATTATCTGACCCAGAAACCGAACTTTTTGTTTCTGTGGGTTTATAGTATGCCACTGGCACAAATGCAGACGAATGTAGATCAGATAAGTTCAAGAATCGCGAACGATTTCCAAAGTGAATGTTTTGTCTTAGTGCGTCCTGAGTGTCGCCTCATGATTAAAAGCCCGCGTAGCCATTTAGGCCTGCCTCGTGATGCAACACAAAATCCCAATGCAGTAGTGTAGCGATGTCGGCGTCAGTTCTCAACATCTCAACTTGTTCACAATGATGGTAACCCCGCAGCACCGCGGGGGAACTAGCAACTACATGTGAACAAACACACACAACAAAATTATTCCTACCCGATTAAACAAGCGCACACTTGCTGCTATACATGTAGACGCAAACCTATACAATTTTAACGGTGGGTAAGCACTTAGCTAATTTCTGTAGAATGACAGAATGAGAGATACGATTTAGATTTTACCTTATAAATGAGTCACCAGATGCATAGGCCACGTTGTTGTTGCCCTCACGCGCCACAAAAAGGACGAGTTACAGCGCTTCGTAGATATCCAAACTACAAACAGATTTCTCCAAAAAACACCGCGGTCAGCGATTTTGAATATATTTTTCAAATATAGAGATAAACAAACAATACTCACAGAGGGAACTGGATATAGGCTATAAAGTTTAACTTTTCTCTTAAGACGTAACTATTTGGCGCATGGCAGTTCAAGGTCACAGTCTAGTGCATGGATGTCTGCATCTTTTTTAAATTACGATCTTGGAATCCGCGGTCCTGTCCAGACAGGGCAATAGAAAAAACAATAGAGCGCTTCCCCCTTTGGGTTTGTTTCGACGCATTTCAACAGTTAAGCCTATTGCCCTGCAGAGAGTCCTTTAAAACACTATCTATCTATCTATCTATCTATCTATCTAAGTAAATAAATAAATAAATAAATAAGAACCCCGTGAAGGCGGTATGCTAGAACAAAGCCTTAAATTTGGCTAATTACTCGCCAGTGCGGTCCTTTGTTCCAATTCTGCAATGTATTTTAGACATAGGAAATATACTTTCGTATTTGAGGTGTGCACACTGTTAAACAGTCGAGCCTTTAGCACTACAGTAAATAAAATGCTAATTAAATGGACACACACTAATAGTTCTAATATCGCTTAAGAAACATAACTTTCTCTGACTCAAAGGTAACTTAGCCATGACTATAAAGTCGCAAAGGCTCTCTTGATTAAGAGAAAAGCTCCATGCACAGCCAAAGCTGTTGTTTAACGCCTCTGTGTATGTGGGTGTGCGGGCGCGCGTGAGCGCGTGTATGCTTGCGCAAAGGGATAAACAAAACAAAACGTTGAACTTGACCGCCAAAAGGGAAATAAAACATCTGGTAAGTGTTGTGCTCTCAAACATCTTATAGGTTATGTTAAAAAGGAAATCAATGCACATTTTTTACATAACACAGTTTATTGCATATTTGCAAGAAATACGCAACTATTTGTTCTTCCTCATTTTCAATAAATATCTCTGCTAAATCCTGTATTTGCTAAGGAAATCGTAAACTGATTAGGTTCAAATATTTACAATTAAGATTTTCCCTGACGTAATTAGGCCTATGTATTATTAAAGGCTAATGTATTAAAAACAGAAAGGTCATTTTGATCGTTTGATCACATATGCAATATCTTTAGTTCTCGGTGGAGCAAAATTACTACATTTACTAGCCTAGGCCTGACTGAAAACAAGTAGGCATATTAAAGCAATAGGCCCTTTAATGCGAATAATGCTTTGTGATTTTAAAACCGTGCAATAAAAATGGATTCGTATTTTGCATTATTGTACATTCTGTATTGTGGTCGCTGTAGCTTAATTTAACATTAACTTTTTCATGTAATTTAGAAAATGTAGCTTATGTGCAATCATTTAAACAAAATCATTAATTCTGTCATAGACTCATACTCGCAATCACACGTGGACACGCCCATTCACAAAAGTCTGGAGCTTTATCTGTATATCTCCCTGGGACAAATACTGCACGTCTGCTTCGATTTTACTCTATAGCTGCATAAATAATAAAAATGAAAAAGAGAACGCCTCGTCATCTTTCATACACTCGTGGTAAATATGTTGAACCTAAACACAAGAAAGAGCTAGGTTTATTTCACTGAGCGCCGCACAAACTGTCTTGAGTTTTATTTATATTTTTCGTATATGTAGCTTTCGTGTGCTTTCATCATCAGACATTCAAGTGTCAACTTGCCCCCATATCAGCAGTGCGCTACTGTAGACTATGAACATGTAGTTGTGTGCTGGAGGTCGCGTAGCCAAAATCTGGAGCGGAGTGGTGGCCTTTTAAAACATGAATGCGACCTGATCTTAATCGCGGCGTGCTGACAAAACAGAATGTATTCTAGGTTGCTTTGCGCGCAATTGTGAAATATTATGCACTGTCACGTTAATAATTTGTCGCCATCTGTTCGAAACTTGAACATTCTAGTTCTTCTGATAACATAAAGGGAAACACTTTCTAAAACAGCTTCATTAATATAGTGTCAGAACAACAACAATACTTGTACTATATTTAGAATTGTATGATTTTGTTATTATTTACAAAGCTTTCAAGAAACGGAACGGATAATTTACAGTGTAATTGTTCTTGATTTTGATTTGGCACGTAAGATTTTGTGGCCTATACAGAACTCATTCCAAGCCAACAAACTGCATCTTTGCGTAACCATCTGAAGAGGCGATTAGGCCGTAGTCTGAATTAATTTTAAACTCGCATTAATAGACACCGCTTGATTTTTCATGTCATTTTGTAACATAAAAAACAAACAATTCAGGATGCATATTGATGTAAGGAAGCATCAATATGCATCATTGGGCAATCAGATATGTTTGCTTAATTGTACTAAGGACATGGCTTGTATAGCCACATAACATATGAAAAGTATGTTTCTGTTCTGTAATTTGAAGTGCAGGACCACCATACTGAAATATCACATAGACCTATTTATCATGACATCATATTACAATTTAATGACAATTGGCCCAACACAAGATGAATATCCATTTCCTAAGTGTAGCTCAGCTGATAAAATATTTAAGTGCTACAATTCGATATGTCATTATTATGGTTTTAATTTGCTCTATACGAGCTCTTCTATTGTAAGGCGCGCCAGGTGGTTGTTCTATCCACCTCTTCCACTTCCTGATATGTTCATCTTGTTGCCACCAGAGGTTATCAGCCGCCTTTCTCTGTTCTGGCTTTACACTTAATTTTCCTCGGCCTGCCACGTGACGTAAAAACATCCGCCTTCGATTGATTAACTTGCATCATGTACTTTACACTCAGTAGCGTTATAGAAATATATTCAGATGTACTTCAATACCCTTGGAAAATACTCGATATGTGTAGGAATAACAAATAAGTAGCTGGTCCACGAATGCCAAACAGCAGTAGGCCTTGGTTGTTCGAACTCTTGTTCATTGAAGTTTTAAACTCATTATTTGGAATGACCCGTGTTATAAGCAGGCCCTGCTATTTTAAGGATTTTATGTAAAAGCGCTTCTTTTCAGACTTTGTCAATTTAATTTTAAAAAGAAAACAAGAAAGTAACGTTCCTATCAACGCGTAAATATTTCAGTTCAATGGGTTCGTGTACACACATTTCAGCGAAAAGATTGCATTTCACTTCATTGAAGGCGATATAGATAACTCAAATAAAACTTAATTATAGCGAAAAAGAAATGAGCAAAGACGCAATTCATGTGCTTATAAATATTATACTGTACGGATGGAACTGTTGGTGAATTCTTGTCCAGAATTTTTATATTTTTTAATTTTCAAAATTAATTACTGTAAGAATTAATTATTGATGATTATCTGTCAATACCTGAGAAACCCGAAAAGACATTTAACTTGCTTGTTGTTCAACGCATAAGATTTACATCAAAATGGTTTATGTTAATAATTTCTATTTAAATGTACTTCAATATATCCAACAAATATGGCCGAAAAAAAGAGCAAATCTCAAATTCTTCCATGTTAAATTCGGATTATATGTAAACATTTTTTAAAAGTATTTCCCCGGAGGGAATCTGATTAAAGTAGGCTACATTAATCCTGTACTTTGTAGTGTTTGTGGTAGCCGACTTAACTCTCTTATCTCATTTGGATTCTGTAAATTATCTAATTTGAAAATATGACCAAAATATTTCAAAATTTGAGCATTTCTAAAGTTTTCTGTTTCACTACCAAATTAACTACTAAAATTAAATAGACTACATCGAGGAAAATTTATATATATATATATATATATATATATATATATATATTAGGGGTGTGCAGAGACGTCATTATCTGCATCTGTATCTGTATCTGTATCCGTTCAACCAACAAAATTATCTGTATCTGTATGTGTATTCGGATTGAATACCGGAAGTGGGCGTGGTTTACACAGGAAGTCACGTTTATTCAGGCAAATGTTGTATTTTCTAACCTAATATTCATTGGCAATGCAATGGCATATAATTAATTATGAAATATATTTCGACATCCTCATAGTGTACTTTTCATCTCTCTCTCTCTCTTTTTATTTTTAACTAAACTAAGTTTTATGAACTGTCTGAGCCCGAGCACCCACCCCCCTCCCTTTAACTTGGGTGCCTTGAACAATCATAAACAAAAGAATGTTTTATAAATCGAAATGTTCTGTTTTGCATTGGAAATAGAAACTATTTACAGTAAAATATAGAAACACATTCTTCAGTTGAAGGGAATAATCTTACATTTCAATGATGCTGCGTTCGCGTTTCTTGATGTGTTAACGTTACTGCAGGGAAACGCGAATTACTACTTTACAACAGAAATTACATATAACAGTAATAGCCTACATTAACTTTTTTTGCCTGTTTTATTTTTATTTTTCCCCCTACTGAACTAAGTTTGGATAAACTGCAAACCATCTGTCCTCATATTTTCCCTTGGTGGCTGGATTTCGTGTTCATTATAGCCAAGACCTATGACTGACAGCATGTTACATCTTAAACGGATGAATATTGACTGAAATACAATGGAAAACGTCGGTTTTTTCAATATTTCGACTGGGTTTTTTTTAATGGAGGAAATTAACACATACAGCTAAAACTACAGGTTCTAAGCTTGATTTTGATGTATAGGTTGAAAAGAAATGTGTCTCGCTAGCTCCCGCACCTCCTCCTCAATGCGAGAGTTCCCCTGAGTGATAGCCGGGAACGGTCAGCTCTCAGTCCGCTGCCTGCTGTGCGCTGACTCGGTGGGGGCGACTACAGAATATACCGATCACTTTTCAATAATGTGCAGTAAATGAAACGACTAGTTAGTGAAATAAAAGTCCTATGTTGCAAACAGAATGGGCATTTTTATCTAGTGGCCATTCACAATGATATGAATCGATTTGAAGAAACATAATGGCTGACGCATAGAACTTATTTATTAAACGTTTTGCAGCGCAGTGGCTCAAAGTTTGTTGGTGTGTCTAACTGGTGCCCCCCTCTCTCTCTCTCTCTCTCTCTGCCCGTGGAACGTTAGATAGAGGTTATGAGAACTCGACATGGAGCTGACTTTTTTTTCCGAATAATTTTTCGCATCGCATTATTCGTGCTTTCCCGAATACAGTATTCGGATTCGGATACATCCCTAATATATATATATTTTTTTTCCTGGCTGTAGCCTATTTAATTTAAGTTAATTTATTTATATATATATATATATGTGTGTGTGTGTGTGTGTGTGTGTGTGTGTGGGTGTGGGTGTGTGTGTGCGGATGGTGGGGAATACTGTTAGCCTAGACTGACACTATTATCACTAATATTAGTCAGGTGGATGGACTGTTATCTCCTACATTATCAGTCTGTGCATTGAAAGTTTTCTATTTGAAAATGGAATTACAGAAAATGGGCGATCTGATCTCGTTTATAAAGTATCTAGTTACATTGGTAACATTGGTATTTTGGCTTTATACACACACACACACACATACACACATATGTGTGTGAGCGTGTGTGTGTGTTCTCTCCAGAGTTCCTCAGAATTAAAGCAGGAATAAAAAGATGTGTAGGGTCAAAGTAAACTATTACAAGTGCTATATAAGCTATATCGTTATTACGGAATATTACGGATACAAAACGAATGCGACGTCGATATTATGTCTTATAAAAAGTCTAAGTGCCGTACAAAAATGGCTAGTGCACAGGCCTGTTTTTATTCCAGTTACAGAAACAACATCAAACGATGAACAAAGCCTCTACCAAATTTACACTGATCCAAATTAAGTTTGCTAAAATTCCAAGACATGATATTGCCGTAATAATACCATTTGAAACAAACATACCAGAGAACTTTTAACAGGTATACAGTGCTGCGTCATTCCTGTCATTCATACGGTAAGGATAAAATAGTCATACCTTGAATACGTGACCTTGTGTGCATTTTCCGTTTCCTTTCAGGCCGATGAACGGTTGATCTCAAAGTGCGCACCTTGCTGATAAGTCACAAGAGCATTAAACTTCTTTTCGTGCTCTAGTCAAAGTGATATTAACTTGTCAGACTTCAACGTTGTACCTGGCTTTCGTGACCAGTGTTCCGCACACCTTCGGTAATGAGTTGAAGACCTCACTGAGGGTTAAACTAAGAAAAAAAACCCGGGCACGGAGCCGTAAAAAGAAGCGCCACACGGTTCAGTGAAACAAATAAAATGTACAAAAGACAAAACTGCGTATGATGATTATAGTAGGACCTACAGGAAATTTAAAATATTTTAAGGTCAGAGGGTATCTGTGCACTTCCGCTGCGCTATTTTACACATTTACAGCATACTATTAACTGGAGCTGTCTAGACTTGGAAATGACACCTTGTTTGCCAGCAAACAAACCGCGCGCATTAACCCCCCCGCCCCCCTTCCTGTTTATTATGCACAAGCTGTTGTGATGTCAAGGTCAAAGTGACTGCATAGTCAAGGCCAAGGGTAACCCAGACGTGACGTCAGGACACGAGACACCCTCTACTCACCCACAGACTGGACTCACCTTGTTATCACAAACGCAGGGCAAAAGTTTTGTGAGTTGGGAAATGCATTTCATTCGAGACGTAACTATCGTTGCATATAGCGATGCTTTCTAGCTTTTTAGGGGAAACGAATCCATGCGTTCATTACCTTGAAAAGTTGAATACATATACAATCATCTTCTATGTTTACAAATGATATTTCAGTATGACTTCTTGGCCATGAGCTGTCATTTAATTGCAATTTAATTAAATTTTGTAAATAGCTGTTAGCTAAACGAGCCTTCACACACTTTTTTTGTTAGGAAAATTGCTAAGACAGAATAACATTATAGTGTGCGTAAAGCACCCTGAAAACAAAATTCTGAGAAAGGGAATGATAAAAGCGGAGGGAACACATTTTAAATTACACCATTTTACTATTACAAGTAGGCTACTGAATATGTTAACTCTTGCTCCTGTGTGAGACAATGAATGAACACATGACACAGTGACGTCTTGAAACAATTTGAACAATTGGGACAAATAAAACAGGAAAGAGGGGCTCCTGTGCTCAAAAGTGAACCTCCGGAAAATAACATTTTAGCAATGCATGTTTACTGACAAATAATAGCCTTGTAGGGCCTACGATTCGGTATGAATCGGTCGTGCGGGACAAAATTTGAAGACGTAAATGATTGTAGGCTGAGATACAGTTCTTGCCACCTGCACAACGTGTGTGATGTTACAGTTTATTTTATTATTATTATTATTATTATTATTATTATTATTATTATTATTATATTTCCTTTTTCTCACATACAAGACATGCGATCCAGCGTTACACTTCACAAATGGTCGAGGGCCTTCAAGGGCATAATACAGTAGGCCTAGGCGTTAACTGCAAATTAATACGTGTTCCATTATCCATGCTCGTACCTGTATGATACATGCATCTTTAGAACAGGCCACTTGAAACACCCGTGTATTAAGTCTTTATTATACCACAGTACATCACAATATGTCAATCAAATAACAAATAGTCGTCAAAACCGTATTTCTAAAAAAAACTGTAAGGCGTTTCTAATTTTGAGTAACCAATTTAAGCGAGAATAACATTTCCCCTTTCTTCAACTTCATTATGACCCGAACTGTTGTGCAAGTGATGACAAATTCATGTCTGATTAAATGTTACATTAAAAGATATATACAAACTTCGTCTCCGATTTCTATCGTCCTTATGTGCGCTTTCACCACGAACGCTGATGGGAAGTTTACTATAATTCTGACAATACACGGCATTTAAGAAGAAAAATTAGTCAAGTAATCAAATAAAGTCTGAAAACAGCCATGTTATTTTCATTCCGTCACGCAAAGCAGTTCAAATATAAAAGTGTAATAATCATTAAGTATAATAACAAATGCATGCGTTTAAAAAAAAAAAAGTAATCTGTGGAATTCAGAAAAGTTCAAAAGAAAGAACTAATTGATTTTCATTCCGAACAGTGGTTGATTTGTTGAGAATCATGATACCCATAGCTTTAAATTTCCTTCATAACAAGTTATTATGAAAAGACAATTGGCCAACGCGTTTTCTGCACACGTATGTACGCGCGAGCGCGCACACACACACACACACATTGGAAGGAATCAAAGTTATTTCAAGTGCGTATTTCTCACATCTCAACCTCACAGGGTGTTTGATAAAAATAAAAAGATGATTTGTTCCTGTACAATGTCAAAATTCTACAGTAACACATTATGTCAGTTCGCTGTGACGTCCCGCGAAGTTTGCAGGTATACCCCATAAGATATCACAAATAATAATATTTATTTTCGGCTTCAGATTGGACGGACCGCAAGAGCACAAATACTTCAAGAGTAGTAGTAAAAACAGTAAAATAATATTTATTGAAATGCAATATTGACGGTTTATTAAGAATAATAACTTGTGAATGTTCTTACACCATGCAAAAAAATTGAACTTGTGGTCATATTTTTAGCCATAGTATAATAAATTACGCATGCCGTCTTGTGTATTATTAGTTACAGAAGTGAATGGTGATGACCGTGTGTATGTGTGTGTGTGTGCGTGCGTGACAGAGAGATAGCAACCCTGCAATTTCCTGATAGAATGTGCAAAATTCGACCAAACTCGCCAAAAAGTCAACACCAAAATGATCCAAAAATATCCCCAATTCAAAAACACACCTGATCAAGATACATTATCCTTCTCATTAGGGAAAATGATCGCTGCATACTAGCAGCGCAATGTGCATTTTCTTGCTACACTCGGAGGGACATTGAGTGACCACATCATGCACACATGCACAGGCAACATACACACTTACAAGCATTCACTCACGCACACAACACAGACAGACAGACACACGCGCGCGTGCGCACACACACCTAACAGCACTTACTACCATTTTCGTTATAGGCTTGACTTTTTGGGAATAACTCATTAATAATGCTGCATTCATTGTATGTAGCTGTATTTTGCAACCTCTGCTTTGGCAACACAAGTGCCTATATTTGTCATGCCAATAAAGCACTTTGAAATTTAAATTGAAATGGAGAGAAAGGGAGAGAGAGAGCATGGGTGTGTGTGTGTGTGTGTGTGTGTGTATATGTTTGGGGGCGGGGGTGCTATTTCGTGTCCAAAATTATTTCATCAAAGGGACCACATTTGATTTGTCAGGTTTCCGAACAACCTGTCACTAACGAGACACTTCGAATACACCAGGTGAACAAAGAGCAAAGACAACATTTTGTTGGGAAAGAAAGGGCTTTTAAACAGTTCATTTTCTATCATTGTATAGTCAGATATGGTATTCTACGGGTAATAAGCCATGCACTATTAAATGCAATTATGCAAACTACTCATACTGTCAGCAAGTTCATTCAAATATACGTTCCCGTTAAATACCCTATATTTAAAGATACATTCCTTGTCTGTTAAAACTTTGTTAAAAATCTTCCCATTTCTTTCCCATTGTTAAATTTGCCCCATAATACACGGTAAATGTGTGTCCGTTGCGAATAATGATAATTATTATTATGCTTGTGGGAGGATTCATGCCTATCCGATCTGCATCCCCCGCCATCTTGCAACGTTAAGGCCTAACCTGCTGCCACTATGGGATCACGTGCCTCGAGAATACAGCAGCATTGCCTCCTTCTTCACCTATATGGATTAGCATCGCGTGATATAGCCGTTTAATTATGTAATTTGTCGTTTCGAAAAGATTCAGACGTTTGTTGTGGCACCCAGTCGATGATGTGAACTGTTTTCAAATCTCTTGTTATAAGTTAGGCGTGGCTATACATTGTGTCTGCCGATATAGCTACACAACAAAGCTCACGAATCCGTAATTAAATGACTTACAAATAATTTTCTGTCTGTTATAAGAGTGGGCTGGGTCAAGAAATGTCCACTTTCAGATTAATGTAGTCTACAGCTACAGCCTTCGCATTAATTGGTTGAAGTCCGTGGTTCCATGAAACATTTCTAAACCAGTGGCACCAGACAAACATCGCCAACTCATCATCCTATTGTGTACATTATTTGATTATGATTTTTTTTCTTATTTATATTCTTCAAATAGATGGCGCCAAATTAGACCTTTTTGTTAGACTGGGGGATCCGCCCGAGCAGATACAGTAAATGTGAAACCAGCAGTTGCAGGCCTAAAATAAACCAAATGGAGTTGTTTTAGAAAATGTATAGTCGTCATTATTATTATTGTTTATTTATAGAAACACGTTTCCATTCAGTACGTATTAACCAAACAGCACAACACAGTTCACAGACTGCACAAGGGGAGTGGACCGCTTACAAGGCGCGCAAATAGCTCGAATTCTTTAAGATATTTACAAATAAAATTGAGAGATAAAGAGGTGTGCATTAATGTGTTATACTTACTTTAACTGCTTACAAACATTCCAGTTGCTAGGCAGAGACACATCCTTCACTGACAAAGGAGCAAAATGTGGAGTTCTTGTATATTCCAATGTACAAGAAAGAATTCTAATGAAAGGCATGGCACTGTACAATTTAAC
This sequence comes from Anguilla anguilla, assembly GCF_013347855.1. NCBI lineage: Eukaryota > Metazoa > Chordata > Actinopteri > Anguilliformes > Anguillidae > Anguilla > Anguilla anguilla. The sequence goes on from NC_049211.1 coordinate 35,448,185, forward strand.
AAGAGCCTTTTTTACCCAATGTATGAAAGCACCAATTAAAAAGTAGAAATGTAAGCGTTTTAAATATTTAAGTTTTTAAACTAGGCCTTTGCTTGATACATCCTCCTCTGAAGACCATACTGTATCCGTGGCGGAAAGAAATACCTAATATTGTTCATAACTTTCAGTGTCCTCATTGTTCGCTTACGATGCTCTCCTTATTTCTCAGCAAAGCTTATCTATCAATTACATCCTGTCTCATTTCTTAAATCTTGTTTGTTTGTACACCTGCACGAGAACGAAGATCTGGGAAGAAAAAAAGTCGCTATTCAGAAGAAAAAGTACATTATTCACGTGTCTGTTTGAAATACAGAGATTATTTTAAATATTATATATATATTTATATATATATTTATTTACACATTCATATAAAAGACAATGTTGAGCTGATTTCTTACGATGTTTCACAGTTTTATAATATTTTCTCTAAAGAAGGCGACGGTGTTGAATAAAATGATATCGTGAAATGTTCTCCGTATGTGATTTTGATACCATATAAATACAGAGTTTTATCAGAGCGGTCTGAGTGGGGGGTCAAACGGGGTTTGAAGGTATCAGGTTGTGTGCATGTGGGCACTGGTCTTGGATTTGCTGACGAATTTCTTCTCCTTCACACGCCGGTTCTGGAACCAGATGGTGACCTGGCGCTCCGAGAGGTTGGTTGCGGCGGAGATGCGTCTTCGCTTGTCTTTGGTGATGAACTTGCTGGCAGCGTACTCTTTTTCCAGCTCCTTCAGCTGAACCTTAGTGTACGGGACTCGCTTCTTCCGGCCGCGGCGGTAACTGCTGACTTCAGGCTGTAGAGGAACTACATCTGTGACGGGAAAAGAACAACTGAAGGCTCAAATAACGACCCAAAGTTTCTTGCGAAACAAGAAGCAGTATTTCAGTTCAGCATTGCTAAAAGCAAGAGTGGCGTTGATGCAGCAGACAAGTTGAAATAATTACATTTAAGCTTATATATACGCATATCTAGCATTCCCCATGGCTTGCCTTCACATACATGTTGCAATTATATTATCCAGTGTGAACGCTTCACATGTTTTAGTTCTCAGGGAACAAACTAACATTTTTCAATCACGCAACATGTATAATTTGCCTTGCAATATATCAAAGTTTTTACATACTTAAAAGAGTAATTAAGCTATTTAGTCCAAATTGAAACGGCACACATTTCTAGCTTTAATACTTCATTCTTACAATACCAAGAAAATAAATGAATACATTTAACCTGAACACGAAATTCGACGATATTTATACTTTTATGGTTTATGGCGAGAAAAATGTCAAATTGAAGTGTGAAGGTGTGTCTAAGTTGTGTCACTTTGCTTTATTCTTACGCATCTAATCACTGCATGAAATTCACCTCAATACAAAAAGTTCATGAAGGTGCTTTTAGTTTAAATCTAGCAGTCACTTTATTGTAATCCACTGCGAACAAATCTCAGTCATTATTAATGAACAGGGCTTTCCCGTACAGGACGACTGGACTCTTTCAACTGAATAATGGGGAAAGCAGAGTCAGAACCTGAATTATTTCTTGGTCGTTGGTTAACATTTTCCCTGCAGTTTATTATTGAGCAGTGAAAATGCCTTGTCGCATTCATACACAGCCCACATAAGCGGGTTAATTATTTCAATGAAGGCACACTTTGACAACTCAGCCATTAGATATACGCACGAAAGCACCGAAAGTCTAAAACAAAAATATGTATACGTCCAAAAAAAAAAAAGATATGAAGAATATTTATTAAATGTTTTTAAGCGCTTTCATTCCACAAAAATTGGATTGCACGGCTGTTCTAAAGAACCCTTTAACCTGAACACCTGTTTTTAGAAGGCTTAATGGCACATTGCAGTGATGATAATCGAGGAAACGCATATTTATGTAGGCCGCTTTAGTTGTGTGAGTATGGGCAATATAGAGTCTTTAATAACTGTGGTTTTGATGCCATGTTTAAACAAACATAATTGTTGACCTTCTGTCTCAAGGGCGCACATAGACGCGCGTACGCAGACGCACGCGCGCACACACCCACACACGTTGATTTCAGATGTAGCAAAGTTATTGTTATGTAAACTTCCAACTTCCAAGTCCTTGTGAACAGTGTTATTGCGTTCATTGTACCTCCTGGAAGAGGACGATTGCCGTTACAGCGTTCAGGTGTAGGCCTACTTGAGGAGATGCAAAGTTTGACAATGGCTATGCAGTACGGGTCTTATCTACCACGAAAAACTAAGCTCCGTGCGCAGTAGGCTACCTAACGATTTTCAAAAAGAACCTGTCGCGCAGGCGTGGTTGTAGCCGTACATCGACGTGATCACAAGCAAGTTAAATCGAGTGAAGAGGGAGCGTTATGGAAAATGTCTGTTTGTACTGCCGTAGTCTACCTCTTCTCAAGGCCAGGGAGAAGTAGAGAGGCGCAACCCAGTGAGGTGTTTGCCGTATACAAGATCTACAAGTAGATTAGTGGATTATTGTTTTACGAGACATAAATGTCAGTATTTTACAACCAAGCACCTTAAATATCATTGCACCTATACATATATTTATGTACCTTGCAGTCTTGTACAGGGCACATCTGTTTCCCAAAATCAATAGTTTTTGATTTTCCAGATGTCATTTGCGATAAGGGTAAACATCAATATAGGTACGTGGGAAACGTAAGAGTACAAGACGAAAAAAAAGAAACACATTACGCAGGCCTCTAGTGGAAGTTCTTCAGTCCCATAACCAAGAGCGACATGCGGTAACCTGTGATTAGATCGATGCACCAAGCACACACCCTGTGAGTCCTGCTCGCAGGGTGAATGTGAGATGATACATATCATAGAGAAGCATATTGCAATTTTATGTTCAATTTTATTTTTCTGAAGAGGCAGTGTGCCTTGTTTACACTGCAGATCGTCACTTTTTACTTATTTCTTGCTTTCTTTAACTTTCACTTGGTTTAAAATCCACAGATTGGTTTAAAGGATCCATAACCGTGCGGTGTAGGTTCAAAGCCGTAGGATAACCACAAGCAAAAGCATATGATTTCGCGATGTGGAACACAGTGACGTATATGTGAAAATACAGTCTGTGTGAACACAGAGACAATAGAGTGAAATAAATGTGCACATAACACACTATTGATTTATGAAATATGTATAGAATTTTGGGGGTCTCCTTTGCCTTTTCTGACCCCACCTGGGTGCCAAATTCTAACCGAGGGCACTATGCGTCATTCAATGTATATTCTTGCGATTTTATTAAGTGTATACAGTGAAATATCTGTTCTTACACAATACATACATTTTGTCACTAGTGATTTGATTTCCCCTCCAACACGATATTAAAGGAACAGTGAATTGTAATTGCGGTATGAACTTGAGATAATAGTTGTACTGCTGGAAATGTTGATTAGCATATTAAACTTGCGAAAGACAACCACTTACCACTTACACACACACACTACGTAGGGTATATTAGGTAGGGTCCTATGTGTGTTCGTCACCATGGTGTCAATGTATCAGGACAGGTTGTGTGATGAAGACCTCAACGCAACATGCAAGGTTGAAATACTGCCCCTGCTGTCCGGCTGATACGAAATCGTATTTCTGTTGTGACGAGCCCCTAGGCTATATGAGCCCCCACATCAAAGCAGGTTCTTAAGATAGATATTGATTGGGTGGGAGGGCACAAGGCAGGTTGTATATGTAGTGTGATGCAATCTACGTTACGAAAGTATACTCTCAGCTGAAATTAAAACAAAGTGAATAAATTAAAGCAATAGTTACATTATGAGACAATATGCGACAAAGGTATGCCGATCCGAACGAATTTCTATTAAAAAAATTAAAACAACGATTAAATGCAGCTGTAATTCGCGTTCCAAACAAAAGATGCTGATACAACTAAGATGATAATTTGGAGTTTCTAGTATCATGAATTACAGATGTTTGCTTGTTTTTATTTTTATTTTATTTTTTTAAGTAGTACATTATCAAGTTCGCTAACTGGAACTTGGCGTCTTGAACTGATTTGTATTACTTTGGCCCCAGAAAAATACAGATCAGAGCGGCTGAGGATGACCGAGGAGCAAATCTAATTGGTTTTGGGTGCACGTGTGACGGTTAGGACCGTTTCAAATGGCCCCGAGCTCCGCCTCCATGTCAAATGAAGAAACCAAAAGTACATAAACAATTAGCCCACATTTATGTTGTTTCAGATTATAATGGACATATAAAAATAGTCAGTAAATATTAGCCAACTATTTTTCTCGATCATGGGCCTTCCAACACGTTTTCCTTGCAAAAAGTCTACACACAGAAAGTCATTGCTGGAATATTGGAATTTCGAAAGGGACGCTGTTACTAGTTATCCTGTCCATTATCCCTCTTTCAAAGACAATATCTATGATTTTAGAAATGAACAGATTAGGTTACACTTACTTATTTTTACGTTGTGTAAACAACGAGGTGTAACACACACACAATGTCATTGCTGGTATATCGACGCTGTTACTGTTGCGTTATCCTGTTCATTATCTCTCTTTCAATGATAATACCTTCGACTTTTTAAAGTAGCTGTTTACCCACGATTATTTTTACAAGAATGAGGTACTGGACAACTTTGTCCCAGAAGCAGTCCCCGTGGTCTCAAGCTCTGCTCCACGCGAGTAGAGACTGGAATTGTGTGTGTGCGTGTGTGTGCGCGCGCGTGTGTGTGTGAGCGCGTGCGAATACACGCAAGCACGTATATCCCAGCTGGAATTAAAGAGAGAGGGGGAGGGGTGAATGTGTTGGCAACAACTCGCCCTAGCAGTGGCTTAAATGCATATGAAAATTTAATTCTGTCCAAATCTTCCCCTGGAAAGAAATAAGTACGATAACCCTTAATTAACTGGTGGTCCTTATGAAGTGATTTTGCTTAGTGTGTCATTTAGAAATTTTGAATTGCTGCCATAATATATATACTCGTCACAATATTACCAATCTTAAAAAATAATCCATCAATCTGTAGCTCCACTGATCAGTACAAAATAAATTCGGGTTGCAGCTGCACGTTTACGCTCTCGGCAGATTCGACAAACGCCTTATGAAAACGAATTCAGACAAATGCACACATTTGTCAGGCATTCGCAGCGCAGCCCTCGGTGGCCGCTGACAAAGACAGGCAAGATTTATTGCTTCTGTGCAAACAACCCGCTATTTTATCAAACAGCGAAAGCAATGTCGCCTTTCCTAAACCCAGTCTGCAGGACAGCTCGGTTTATGCGGCAACCATTGACGCCATTCCCGAAAATGTAATTGTTCCTCAGTGAAGTTGTAGCTAATCATGCGTTAACGAACTATTTGCTTCCCCCGACGAAGATTTCATGTTGCGCTTTTAGGGTAGCTTAATGTCCCGTCTCTGCAATTTATTCAAGGAGCCTGTTCTCAGTAGAACGCTGAGACCTGACGATATTCACAATGATCTAGTTACTGTTATTATTCAGTCACAAGATGAGTTCGTTCATGTTGTGCCTGAAACGCTCGCATTTAAATAATAATGGTAAAATAGATGAACGGCAAATTTGCTTGCTAAATTAAAATGTGTATTTATTCACAATATGCGTATATTCCATTGTAAAAAAAAACAAAACAAAAAAAAAAACATCTGTGCGCCTATATAGGTTGTAGTAGGCTATTGTATTTGGGGGACTTTTCATACAATAGACACAGAACGAAAGGACATACAATCCATTGCATGGGTTCACACAACAAACCTTTTTGTTTTGATTTACAGCTATTTTAGTTCTAGCTATGAACTTAGCTATTTATGGAAAATACTGATAGATAGTGCAAATAAAATATATTTTTTCGGCTAGGAAAAGCCTCATTTGAACATTTGATGAATTCGCGAATTTCTTAGTTTTCAATCGGTCGTTTACATACTGTGCTGTGTGGAATGTCGTAACTGAATGTGCAACGCGAACGCGAGTTTGTTTTTCTGGCTTTGCTAGTGAAATGGATGACAGCGTTCGTATTAAGTTAACGATAACAACTCTTCCAACAGCATGCTGATTTTCGTACCTGGGAATGGCGACTTCCAGAGATGAGCTGACTGTGTTTGCTCCTTCGAGCAGTACACCTGCCCATCCCAGCCATTAGAAAGAGCCCAGTGCTGGTAGCCTTCCATTGGAATCAAGGCGTCGTGCCGTGGTTCTGGGTGTGCGCTAATACTTGGAACGACCGACACGTCTAGATAACCCGGGACAGCCTGGTAAGAACTGGCGAAACTGGGGTAGAAGGCAAACTCTTTCGCCCTGCTGGAGAGTTCTTCTGTGGGCAACGCGCTGCTGGGCTCGGCGTATTTTTCTGCTGGGTGGTAAGAACAGGGCTTCTGCTGCAAGTTTACGTTGTGCGAGTGAGACAACCTGCACCCATAATAGGGGCTTCCAAACGGATAGCCGTAGCCCAGAGAAGTGCTTGAAGATGTCTGGGGAGCAGGGCACTGTCGACCGGCGTCCGAGGAGGATATATCCGAGTACACGGAACCCTGGTGTGTAGCTATGCTGCCAGAATGCCGCCCCAGCGCTGGGTGTGAGATAAGGTCCCTGCAGTGGGCAGCGGGGCAGTTCCCGCTCAGTCCCTCCATGGCTTGAGTTTTATTCTGATTGTTTTCATTCGGGCTTTTTTCATACATGTACATCAAGGTGTCCGCCCAGCGTGAATGCAGGACCAACGAAGTCGTCATATCAAGGGCTCCCGATGCTTTTTAAAAGTCGACTACTCCAAGACAGACGCCTCATTTCCAAGTGCATTTTTACGCGAGCGCATGCGCAGGAAGGGCCCGGGCGTCCAGTTCATTAAGATCCAGGCTCCGGGGCACGTGATATGCTAACGAGGCCCATGAGTTTAGGCGGGGGTGTGGGGGCTAAAGACGGGGTCGGTTGTAGCTGGGCGGCTCATCCCTTTAAATAGTCTCTTGCCCAAGTTTTTCGATTGCTATTTGAAGAGTGGTAGGTCTTCTCATTGGCTGACGTTACTTTATACCAGAATTCTTAAAGGGGAAACTAAAAACAAAAAACAACAACACGATACCCTCGGGGAGGGGGGTCGAAAAAGGTGGTCTTCACGTTTGGCCAACCCTGGGAAATTTTGTCTAAAAACAAACATCTCATTTTTGTCCCTTTCGTGTTGTTGATGTTGTTGCTGCTTTTCACCACGAATTGAAGTGGAGGTTTTTTTGATTAACGGGCGTGGGTCCCTGACAAAATTAATTTAATCCTTGAACATTCTGTTCGTTGGGAAATTCATTGACACACATCAAATGGAACTGGCCTGGTAATTCGTCTTGATACTGATTCACGCAATACGCCAGTTAATAATGACAGAAATATATTAACATTACAAAGAAAATCGTCATACATGCATTTCCAGTTCCCCTTCGTGGTGAGTTGTGATTAGTGTAATGTTTTGCCACTATCATTCTGTTCCCAAACATGAAAAATATACAGTATTGTGTTATGTAATTATACTAATGCAAATTATTATTCTTTTTTGTCAGTCGGTAATGCCAGCAGAAATAGGCCTACTACTATAGCGTATATGCGCACACGTATAGCGTATTTGTTTATGTATTTACAACAACTTTGCACATGCGTTCAGATGAAAATATGAAAGCTATTCTATATTGACGTGAACACAGGCCCAACCGTTAAGGTGTATATACCACGGTGCAAAGAAATATAAAACTCAAAAACATTGATTTTATTTTGACAGTGCAGACTTAAACTCTCAAGTGTTGTTACATATAAAACTGTTTTTCCTTTACTTTATAGCGTAAGCGACCTCAGAACTAGGGAGCTTAGATTAATTATTGGGATACAAGTTTGTTTTATTAATATAAAGATGAAGATAGTATTCAGCAATATTCGTGATGGTATTTGTCTTAACGTCTGCTTTAAATATTCAGTCATCATAAATGTTTTAATTTTATTTGACGAGCTTCTGTAAGCATTTTACGCTTCCTAAGGCCCATAGGTTCAGAGGTATATTTTTTGTTTTTTTCCTTTTTAAACTTATTGTGATCACCAAGCCTACAGTACCGATCAGATCTTCAGCGATAACCACGAAATACAAAACAAACGTTTAATTAAATGTACATTAAATTGAATGCACCGAGAATACAGCGCCCGAAAAGCATACCACTATGAAAAGCATCTCATACACATGGGGAATCATGTTATCGTCTCTTCATTGTCCAGCGGTCAGCACTTCTGGAAATGAAAATGTCTAATATCATGTTATTTACCGAAGGCTATAATTAAATGTATAAATACACTATTTAATCTTTCGCATTGGCATAGCTTTTTTTTAGGCCAGTGATCATATAGCACCTTATTTTCCTTTGTCATCCGAGTTAACTGCGTATTTTTCCAAGTGAGCTTGGAATATTACAATACTAAGAACCGTCAGTAGAAGAAGGACAAAGTGCGATTGTTTAAATGTTGATCAGGCTGTAGAAAAAGTGCCAACTCTCACAACCCTCCGAAAACAAGAGCAGACTGTGTTCATGCACTTGGGCTATGTTTAATCAGATTCAGTCATTAAATATTCGCCAGTCAAATTCAGAGGATAATGGTTAATTCTGACACAGCAGCGATTCCTAGGAATTAAAATGCAACACTAAACATGCAGATCTGCGATGCTACCGAAGACCATCGGAAACAAACCAGGTGTTTATGGTAAGATTACAAGTTGCCTTCAATCGCACAAAAGATGTCTACATAAAACCGGAGTTTAAACAGCAGCAAATCTCCCCATTGCATTGCGGATTCTTTGAGGTCCGGGGATAAGGGGAAACAGATCCGTAGGCTCAAACAGTCGACAAATATGGACGTTCTTACAAATGGCTGCTTTCAGGAAGTCCAAGGTCAAGGTAAAAAACGCAGACAAACGGGGTCGTAACGAGAGTCTAGACAGACAAGAATGAACTTCACGCTCGCACCGCTGAGCTTACATGTAAACTTGCTGTGATTAGAAGAGCTACAAATGTTGACAAAAAGGATTCAGCGTTTGCAAGGGAAAGATGCGGATATTGCTATCACCACACAACGGCCTTGAGCAACTTTCATTCTTCTGTTTTTGAGCAAAGGGACAAATATAAATTGTGAGCGTGAGTCTACGCAATATGAGTTACATACTTTTGCAAAGTAATGTACAGTTCAGCGCGAGCGTAACTAAACAAGGATTGGTCACTGAAGCGAAACTATACCAGCATATTAATTTGAATTAATTTATTTATAATACACATGCTCGGGTCAAAATAGATGTTACTCTGGACTTGATGTGACCATGAACAGAATGTGATAGGTAATTAATTAAATTAGACCTAAAGTCAATAATGTGTTTCACTTTTACAGTAATAAAAAATAAATAAATAAATGAATAACTCTGGTCTATCTTATCACCGCCCCGAATTTGTTGCTGATTTCAGTGTTTAGACGCTGTCCACCAACAGTCATGAAGCCACCAACATCAAATTCATACATGTGCGATGCTTTGCCCATTGAAACTTAATAACTTACAAAAACTGATAATTATTTCATGTTGAATAAAAAGAGTTGTCAATCTGCTATGGCTACCAATTCATGATTGCAGTAGCTACCAGATGTGATATTACCAGCTGAATCCAAAACATGTTAGTTTTCTAAACTGGAAAAACGCGCATTAAATTCGTTTCATGATGAGTATTCCTGATTGGACAGCTTTGCAGAACAAGTGACATATGTCTAAAATAACTGATATTTTCCTTAGCGCTCGAATATTTATGCTTAATTTTTAAGGCGAATATGTTATCATCTTCGTGCTTGTTCCTGCTTGATGGTTTTTTAACTGTGCACAGAGAAAGAGAATAGCATTTGCAACGATTCATTTCCTTTATGTTGCTTTTGAAACGGTAGGTTGCTCAAGATCATGGTCCTTTCGCTGATTTGGGATAATTTCTGCAACAGTGGCAATTAAATGATCCATTCACTATTGGATTACAATTTACTATTGAATTACATCACTGATCATAGCTAATCTAATTCTTCTTCAAAAATGTAGCCTGCTTCGTCCACCTTTTTCACCGATAGTTATTTGACTAAATTTACAAAATTTCAAAGTCAAACAAATTCAGGTTAAAAATAGCTATCAGAACTGAAACCTATTGATGCAACCGTAAAAATAGGTCACAAAGCCAAAACAAACAAACAAAAAGAACAGACAGACAGACAATAAAAAAAATAATAAATAAATAGTGCGATAATACTGACATGCTTAGGCTACAATCAAAGAATAAACATGTATTGCTAGTCCATTTCTCTAATATCAGTTTTTCATTCTCACAGACAACACTTTATTTATTGATTCAATAAACGCGAGAAACAGTGTCCAAGCCGCTCGGTATACGTTATCAGGCTGATTCAGTTAGAAAATGTAAAATTGAATTTATTATGCCAACCAAATAAATAGTCTGGCCTGATCTCCCTGTAAGACACCGGGGCTGACATGCAGAGTAGCGGTTCATGTACTCGTGTACATGTGCAACTTCAAACTCAATCCCCAATCTCCCGCCAAAACACAAATTGATTAATTTATTATTGCCACATTTGTATTTTGAAATAGGGCGCTATAATGTATTTCAGATAGCATTTTGTCAACTGTGAAATGGAAATTTAGAGGAAAATTAAATCTTGTTGTCAAGTTCAGCGTCGAGCATTTCTCCCAATAGATGCTGTGTTATATATTAACTACTTGTAATAAGAAAAAGTGAAAGATTCAAGCAAATACAAACACAGATTAGAAAACACACTTTTCCCCCTTAATTTTGGTCTGCTGGTAAAGTGGGTAGTGTTTGAGAGGAAGACTAAAGTGTATTTTGAGAATCTATTCATCTGCTCCTCTACATTCGGTCTGCTTGTCAAACAGTTACTCCGACTTGTGAGTCGGAAAGAGCGCCTGTGTCATGTCTGTAAATGTTTTGTTTTCCTTTTTTCTTTACATCAGGTCTATTGTCCTACTTCACGGAAATAGTTTTTTTTAAATATTATTATCGTGGCCATCATTATTAATGATGATATTAATAACATCCGCTTTTGTTTAATTATTTTTAGGTGTTTATTACGTTTAGGTGTGCGTGTGTGTGCATACGAGTGTTGTGTGTATTTGTGCGTATGTATGCATCTGAGTACATGCATGCGCCTGTGAGAGAGTGTGAGTGTATCTGAGTATTTACATATCTGTGTGTGTGCATGCAAGAGTATGAGTGTGTGTGCGCACATATGTGCATGTGTGTGTGTGTTTATATATTTATGTGTATGTATGTGTTTGCATGCACGTGTACATGTGTGTGCGCATGTGTGTATGTGTCTGTGTATGTGTGCATGCATGTGCGTATGTGTGCATGTATTTATGTATGTATATTTGTCTGCGTGAGTGCAAATGTATGTGTGTGTGCACATATGAGTGTCTATGTGTGTGCATGTTTGTGAGTGTCTTCGTTTGCCTGCATGTACGTGTATGTGTGTCTACACGTGTGGATGGGTGGTGGGGGACTTAAGGTGGGCTGTTGTTTCTGATGGATTTATGCAGCCTATGAATCACAGAATGCCACATTAGCTTTGCGCAATATGTACTGTACATTGCAAGGTCTTTATGTGAGTTGTACAATGTGTACAAGACTGTTTTGAAAGTCTGCCTGTACAATAGATAATACATGCTCTGAAATTCATCGTAGTTCAGGCTCAAGAAAGCTTTGTGGAGCCTGGGGCATTGGATGGGATATTGGACATGATAAAGCACAGTTTGTCAGGTTTTGTCAGTGAGGAACAGTCACTTCTGTGTATATCACAGTTTGTGCAGATTTTGGCAGTGAGGAGCAGTCACTTTTGTGTATATCACAGTTTGTGCAGGTTTTGGCAGTGAGGAACAGTCACTTTTGTGTATATCAGTTTGTGCAGGTACTAGCAATGAGAAACAGTCACTTCTGTGTATATCACAGTTTGTGCAGGTTTTGGCAGTGAGGAACAGTCACTTTTGTGTATATCAGTTTGTGCAGGTACTAGCAATGAGAAACAGTCACTTTTGTGTATATCACAGTTTGTGCAGGTTTTGGCAGTGAGGAACAGTTCCTTCTGTGCATATCAGTTTGTGCAGGTACTAGCAATGAGAAACAGTCACTTCTGTGTATATCACAGTTTGTGCAGGTTTTGGCAGTGAGGAACAGCCACTTCTGTGTATATCACAGTTTGTGCAGGTTTTGGCAGTGAGGAACAGTTCCTTCTGTGCATATCAGTTTGTGCAGGTACTAGCAATGAGAAACAGTCATTTCTGAGCAGATCACAGTTTGTGCAAGTTTTGATAGTGAGGGACAGTTACTTCTGAGTATATCATCGTTTGTGCAGGTTTTGGCAGTGAGGGACAGTTACTTTTGTGTATATCACAGATTGTGCAGATTTTAGCAGTGAGGAACAGTTACTTTTATGTATATCACAGTTTGTGCAGGTTTTAGCAGTGAGGAACAGTTACTTTTATGTATATCACAGTTTGTGCAGGTTTTAGCAGTGAGGAACAGTTACTTTTATGTATATCACAGTTTGTGCAGGTTTGGGCAGTGAGGAACAGTTACTTTTGTGTATATCACAGTTTGTGCAGGTTTTAGCAGTGAGGAACAGTTACTTCTGAGTAGATCACAGTTTGTGCAGGTTTTAGCAGTGAGGAACAGTTACTTCTGAGTAGATCACAGTTTGTGCAGGTTTTTAGCACTTTTTGTGTTTTATTAGAGATGCTCATTGAAGGGAGATTTGCTCAAAATGACAATGATTACTTCCAAAGTAAAGATAAAGAGATAAAGCTTGCACCTGCGATAACTACTGCACACACACACACACACACACACACACACACACATATATATATATATATATATATATATAACCACAAATACAAATGTTAAGACTGCTATGGTTATTAGTATTACCACAGCTAAGCTTTACTGCAATATTTGCTGCTTATATAAGTCTGACTTTCATATCATTATTATTATTATTATTGGCAGTAGTAGTAGTCTCTACTGTAGCATTAGCTTGAGATAATTTTTGAAAAGACCAAATACAAATTTTCATCAGTGAAATAAGCACTGAATATGACAACTACGATTGCGCACGCGGATCTGAATACGATGGTGACTAATCGCTCTGCACGCGACAAAATGTTGTGCCTCCACATGTAGTGGCCCTGTAAACGAGGTGCTCGGGTCCCAGTGAGGGGTAGATATTTAGGTATTTAATCTAAAACTACTACTGCGTAAACTGCGTACTCAGACACTTGAGTGCGTTATCCCCGTCAAAACCCACATAGGCCTACCCACTGCAACGGACTTGTCAATTCGAAATAAGAAGTAACTTTTAATGACTGCTTTACGGCGGCCGTTAGCCGCCTAGTAGTTATATGGTATAGCCAAAGATGCCAATGGCTCCAGAAAAAGTTAATTATTTATCATTGATGTTTCAAGTTTTTCGAATAAGTAACCGTTCATGCTGTATTCCAAGCATCTTGCCATTGCCGGCGTTGCATAGCTTAATCGCCGGTTTTATAACTCCGACTTAATTTGCTAGCTACTAAATTACTAGGTCAGAGGTTTGTTGTGTTTCTTCAACACTGTTGTCACCGCCGATGAAAAGACTTTGCTTGATTTAAAATTGATTGATTTACTGTTATTTCCGCTGCAGCCACCTAATATTTCCAAACATTATTTTATTTATGTAGCCTAATCTAATCACCAATTATTGAAATCATTGTGTGCACGTATAATAATAATAATAATAATTATTATTATTATTATTATTATTATTATTATTATTATTATTATTATTATTATTATTATTATGGGAGATGTTAATAGTTTCCTAGACAAGCCTGTGGTTAATTCTTGAACTCGATCCTACTATATTTATTCAAGACAAATAGCAACAAAATCACCTGCTCTGAAAATGTCTTCACATGCTGTGCTCAGATTGACTCGATCTCAGCTCAACGTATTACTCACTGCGATGCTCTGATGCTATCTTAATGGTTTACCGATGCCAGTATACAGTTCCGTGTGATTTAATGTGGCCGTGTTGTCGTGAGTTACGTGAGTGCAGACATCATTGGATGTGGTGCTCAGTAGAACATCCACGTCACCCACATCCCATTTAAATTAGTAGTGCGCACTTGTAGGAATGCGCCTGTGCACCTTTCGGTTGACAAATGCATGTTTGAAAATCTATGTTCTCTTATACCAACAATTGTTACAATAACCGTTTTGTAAGATGTGAAGAGCTGCACGTTTCTACTATTCTACCAGTCTAGAGACCACGTGCATTTTGAGTTGGGTCCATTTTTTTGCCACGGTATGCTATATATTGGAATTATTATGACTTTCCAGGCGTTCATTCTTGACTGTATGCATTCTAACACAGGCCTACAGCAAATCCGAAGTTGTGTAAGGTTTGGGAAGCGCCCCGTTAATTGACGAGTCGTTGACTTACTGTGGCCCAGTATTTAACATCTCGGAATCCAAAAGTGATTAAACGCAAAGAAGAGGCTGGTTGTGCTGCCTCGTGGATGGATCCAACACCCCAATCTGCTGCATGCGTAAGACCATTAAATTATAAAGGCCATTGGTATGATGCAAGTAGCTATACAAGTGTTCCAAAGCGATGCTTAATATAAAAAGTGAACACTGAACATAATCTAAAACATAAATGCATTTCAAAATCGGCTTAGTGAAGTACGTAAGATAAGTAAGATATCCAAGCATATAAAACGATGCAGGCTCGTCTAGCTTTCAAAGACTGCCTGTCCATTGCTCAAATTAAACTTGCCTTCCACCGTTGCCTTCACACCTACCCAATCAGATGTGACATTAATGAGCCAGCATTGAAATGTCATTACAGTCCTCGAATTGTTTAAAAACGGACATTGTAAGTATTTGGCTTACGTAAGGAGAACAGATAGGCTGCTTCTTGAGGTTCAAACCAGAAAAGAACCGTAGGACCTTGTTCGAAGTACTTTGATGTAGCCTACTAAATGATCATTTACAGTAGGAGTTCAGCATTCATATGGACGTTTATCTGCATTTTGGGCCGAAGCAACCTAACCATTCTATTGCTTTGTGGACCTACACAGCCAGTGCTTCATTTTCATATTTAGCACTATCAAAGAAAACGCAACCTGTTAGTCATAGTTATTATTTAAATCATTATATTATTACATCAAAATTTCTTCTCTCTCTCTCTCTCTCTCATATACTTATGGCGCGCGCACATACACGCACACACGCGTGTGGACGCTCTTCTAAACGAGACGTCAGATTTAGGGAGGGGTCTTCGCAGTGTAATTATGTGGCGTCTACCTAAAAATGACAGGATAGTCTGTATGTGTTAAATGCAGAACACATGCTGCTTATACCTGTGCCAGTGCTTGTGTGAGAGTCAGGCAGTGTGATATATCCTATTGACATAGAGTGAATGTCGTACGTCAGCCAACATTCTTTTTTTCGGTTGTAAAAATACAAATTAATAATAAACCGAATAATCCGAACTGGATTTATTTCTTGAGTTTGTGCGAGCATAATTAGTTTGGATTCCGGCTCTTTTCCTCACCTGCTGTTTAAAAGCAAAATGGTTAATTGTATAAATATTTCCTGCAAATTTCCCATGTTTTCCATACTGCATATGTGCTTTCCTTGCTCATTTGGACAATGTTGATTAATTTCAGACACTGTCCTACTCCACATGTGGCGACAACATTTGGGTTAATTCGCTGTTTTAAGAGATTTCCACTTATAGCCAGCTGGCTTTTACTTTGAAACGTCTAGCTTTTACGTATTTTGGTGAGCAGGGATGTCCATTTATTGTCCTGGAAATCTACCATCATGAGAAACGGCCAATAACCCTTGTCTGCCTCAAGGAGCTCCTTGGTTTTGTGTTCAGGCGTATTTAAGTACTATTCAGATAATCGTATTCTGATTATTTCAACGGCACAAGGCTCACCTGTTTGTATAATATAATTACTATGATGAGGCCTACTATGATTATTTAAAGTAAAAACAATGAATTGTAAAAAAAATTACGTTAAACAATATTCGTCCCGTTAACTTGAAGAAGTTATTCTGTTCATAAATCCAGTTGCTAGCGCTCTCCATACTCTCAAATGTGTTTTCCCGTGAAAAATTGCGAAGTTTACTTTTAATATAATTTCAAGATATAGGCTAAAAATTAGTGAATGAGAGTTGGATTCTTTTTACACATTTAATATGCTAAAATAACGAAATCCGGAAGTAGCCTATGCGGAGAGAGTATGTGACTGTAAAAATTTAAAAAAATTAAAACTGTAAAACATATAAACCTGTAAAACATATTAGCATATAGTAGGCTACAGTGCGCACTCTCAAAATCTCCCGCAAAACCGCGCAAGTTCATACACAGACACCAAACAGTGATTTAAACCACAACGTGCTTTTTGTTTAAAAAGACCATTTTTTCCAATTCAACTTTCAATTCTATACACATTTTAATCAGAGTATGCAGATTAACCTATACTGATGCTAATGATTATAACACGTGACAAGTGCGGTTGGCTTTTTAGTTTATTTATCCATTATAATAAAGGCTTTTTAACTTCACCCTTTTCCTGCTCTCCTCATTGGATTACTATATGAGTGCTTAGAACGCTTGTTAGTTCTTTTTGGACTTACTATTCTTAATGCGTTTGTTCCCTATGTTCTAAGAGCACCTACTATATATATATATTCGCATACTCTTGTGTACCACAGAGCACCCAGTGTATTTTTCTTCTACTCAAGTGCGGTAGCTACTTCATAACTTATATATAATTAAATTTGTTCCAAAAGGCTATGCTATGTTTCAATAGTATATTTTTTAAATACAGGATTGGAAAGTTTCTCTTCCTCACATGCATTCTCCGTCTATCAGTGCAAGGAGACACTTAATGTCTCAGAAACTGTGAATGATATTCACTTTGTTTAATAGTTTTGTTTTATTTCGGCAATTTCACTTAATTCCCTGACCAATTCAAGAATACAAATAAGGCACATGAACGACCAGCAATAGGGCGTACATTTTTTCAGTTTATCATTTTACAAATAATTAAATCACGGTTATGTTATAAATTCATGTTTCTTTATCCTCACATCGTGTGGGCCTGCGTATATAGAAGAGCATCACTGTAGCCAGAATGACTACCCAATTGGCTGAGCGGTGGGCTGAGCGTAATAGTATAGTGCCTAGACTCCAGACAGGCAGACAAAATGTCTCCCCCGGTTACAGACCTGTCTGTCGGAAGTCCAAGTTCAAGTTAAAAGAGCCGGTCACTGCCTCTGTCCAGGCAGCACAACAAAAGCCAGACCTTTTAATTACCACTATGCCCCCCTCATGCTTCTCTCCATTCTTCCCCGTGTGCCAAATTAAAACCGTACTTCACAGAGACCCTCTCAGTCGAGAAAACCGATATGTCCCAAGGAGAAGACTGGGCAGTTTTGTTTAGCCTACACCTTTCTTAGCTTAATCCTAAATGTTAACCTTTGACCTCACAGCGTTGAAGCTTAGGCTGGGCGCGCGGAGCTCCGTCAGCGACAAGGTAATGTCGCAGGCTGTTTTGATTCTAGCCCGTAGCCAACGTTCTGAAGGAGAAATTACTTAGGGAAACCCATATTAGTCGACTCCACGTGAGTTTTAATTAGGATTACAAGGACTGTCACCCAAAGAGTGGGGAAACGCACATATCAAAACTGAATGTCTGAATGTCTTTGGCTTCTTATCTGACGCGTTCAGATGTACGCAGTCCAATTAGACTTACTACTGCGTCATGAGCTGAAGGACGAAAATTCTGAAAAAAGTATATGATAATCTACCGTTTACGGAACAGAAATATCACAGTGGTCATTGTCTGAGTACACATATACGGACAGAGATGATATCGAATTTAATTTATTAATCAAATGTCACGAAATATAAGAATAAAAAATAATCCAATTTGATGTTTCACATGCTTTTAAACAGGCATACAAAGTACCCAGTTCGTCAGGAATGTTCTTAGTGGATCTTTATGACTGTTAATTGTTTATGGTTCAAGCGTTCATTCCTTATGGTTGATTTTGAGCTTTTGGTTTTATGTCATTAACTTTTCTTACAATCCCAATCGCTACAAGAGGAGCTACGTGCTGACTAACCCGTTTATGGACCGGTGTGTGTGGCTGAATTTGCTTTTGAATATTGTAGATATATTACATGTGGTTGTGCGTCCTTTACCGAATTAACTGAATATTAACCTGCATATTTTTCGTGTGGAGAAACCTGATGCAATGATGCAATTGGATTCAGTTTATTTGAACCGTGTTTTTTTCCTTTACTTGTTATTTTTTACTAAAGAATTCGAAATCGCAAGCGCCTTTGTACACCGTTTTTTATAACCGATGAAGAATAAATTAGATGATTGTTTACACTACCATAATAGCTCATTAAAATATTTAGCTTATACATAGGAGAAGCAATCAAGCTGATGGTATACATAAAAGCCGGTACATACAGAATATTCAAAAGAAAAAACTTACTGATCCACTTGGTTTAAATGTTGCATTTATAAATTTGTACAGATGAATAAATAGCGCATATATAGCCTAGTTATATAACCATGGGAATTCAATCATGAATGGTCATGAATGACTTAATTTTAAAAGTCTCATTTGCATTATTTAAGCTAAACGATTCGAAAGTTTTAATGGTACATCCTTTCCAAAAATTATTAATAATAAGTTGTCCGCTTCCAATGGCTATAGTATTTCAAAGATGGAACTGGCAGATAGCTCGTCATAGCTGTTAAGGTATTTAAGGTAGATGATAAAAGTTACTTTTGGCTTTCATGAAATCAAACAGTTGAAAGTTAGT
This sequence comes from Anguilla anguilla, assembly GCF_013347855.1. NCBI lineage: Eukaryota > Metazoa > Chordata > Actinopteri > Anguilliformes > Anguillidae > Anguilla > Anguilla anguilla. The sequence continues at coordinate 35,467,186 of NC_049211.1, forward strand.
ATAATAATAATGAAATAATAATAATAATAATAATTTATCATTGTGCATATGTATGCGTAAAACCAGAAATGCCCGCGTGCAGCATGAATTAACTAATGGCGAAGCATCTCGTCTACATCGGATCAATCTGAACCTTGCGCCTGATCTTGTACCCACGTCACGAGCCTTCGGCAGCAATCGTGGAGATGTAGACGATTTTTGGAAGCGCCTGTCTGGGGTTATATATCTTGGGATCACGTTTGAAAGATAAGGCTGTTTGGTAAAGCCTGGCAGAACAGGGTGTGGCAGTGAATATATAGCATCTTGTGGTACAACTGTGCACAGCGCCAGTGTATTTGAGATTATATCAAGAGCCTGTTTGATTCCTCGGCTATGAACGAATGAATGTTTAATTCCAAAACAGTCAATTTCAGCCCGGATAAATTCAAGTGTGCCTCTCTTCACGGCGCACATTTTTGTTTCAAAAAGAGACACTTCGTCACCATTTGGGCAAGAACCAGTGATCTGACTGTGGGACATTAAAGGTGAGTCACTGTTTTTCCCGTTGTAACAGAAAGTTGTTATGGACTCACCAAATCTCATCAGCACGCACACCCCTGAGAACCAGTCTTACCGCGCGCAGTAGTGCTACGCCACGCCAGCACAGCACACAGAGTGTCCCATTAGGGCGCATAACAGGCCCGTCTCAATTTCAGTAACGATACATTAAAATTCTATCATTTAGATATCAATACATGAGAGATATATAATACATAATAGATAGGCCTATGTTCTTTGATTTTAGAATTTTGCATGCAGAATTGTATTCGTGGGTTCCTCCACAGGGCACAGCCAATAATAATAATATTAATAATAATAATAATAATAATAATAATAATAATAATAATAATAATAATAATATCATTGTCATTATGATCATTATTATGTTGCTGTTGCCCGATGATGATGACTATTATTATTATAATAATAATGATATTATTATTATCATTATTATTATCAATTTTTCATAGCTAAGAGCTACTTATTTATTTATTTTTGTACAATCATTTTACACCATTGGATAGGCGGCTGCTTGATCCCCAGATCATATAGCAGTTTCCACAACTTACATTGGCTTTGAGTGAGTATACAATACTGCAGTAAGCTACATGAATACAACATTTAAAAGCATTTACTGTATGTTGAAAAAAAGTTGATTAATGCATGATTAAAAACAAAAGGAAATTTTGATTCCAAAATTGTCCAATGCTATCAACTAATCAAATAGCACACCATCTTTGCAAAAAACATTCCTATTGTGCATGGTGATAAAGTACCTTTCCCAGTGTGACTGGCTAAAGAATGTTCACATCATTTTGTCGTGAACATTGGTTCAAGTAGCACCACATCAACATATCCAATACAAACTAGCAGGTATTTTAAGAAAAGTGAGTCCACAGTTCATATGAACTGACCAGCAAAGGAATGTAGGAAGGAAAATCTCAATTCAACACTTCAATTTTCAGGCAAATATTTATCTTTCATGTTTTTTAAGTCCAGATTAATTATCCGACAGCCCATGAAAGGGCCATGTGACTATGTTGCATAAGCATGACATCACTCTGTATGGCAGAGCGTAGACTAGGCACAGGTGGGGAGGTGATTTATCACAGTGCCCTGCTTAGAAAAGAGCTAAATGAACTCTGCTACAGTACATTTTACTCTGATATAGTACATTCACACCCCATTAAAACAAAAACATTAAACAAAACTGGAAACAGTCGTTCATAAAAGAGAACTAGAATGCCTGGCATTCAGTCTACATGTGAACTTAACTTTGACTGGCCATTCAAAGCAGGAGTAATTTTTTGCTCTTCAAAATCACAGTTTGAAAAGTGTATCAGTCACTAAACGCTAACACGTCAGACAGAGTTTAAGGTGTAAGGCAAGCATTCACTTTTGTGATACTCCATTGCCCTCGTATTGCTGGCTTTGTATTAAGTTGGCTGTACTTCACCTTTTGCTTCGTACTTAGCGTATGTATGCATGTTGTTCTGCAGGCTATTCCTTACTGTCGATGCACGTTTCCATTGCAATCATTGGCCCTGCCAGTGTTGAATGTTCACTCTTGATGCGGTACTACTTTGTAAGGCACCCTGGATAAGAGCGTCTGCTACACTCCAAACTGTAAACTGTAGGGAAAAGTGATTGAATGCATGCTGCTGCAATACCGTGGGTATGAGAGACCATCAGTGACAGCCCTCCGCTCGGACTGGGCGCGACCCTGCTTTCGCATGGCTGGTTCTGCCGCCTGACAGTCGCCAGTACCCAGTAATCCTCTCAGTCAGGGGCTGAAACGGGCAGGGGCTGCTACATGACCATCACTTGCAGGCTTGACACCCCCACAGGGCTGCAGTGCTTGGGGGGGCGGGGGGGGGGGGGGGGGGGGGGGGGGGGGGTGGTCAGTGGACCCGTTAGTAAGGTAGCCACGTCCTCCTTAGTGATAAATCTAAATTTCCCGTACATGGCAAGATATTGAGTGTAAAATTAACCCTACCAGAGCTCTTACAATTCTAACAATATTTATTTGAGTCAAGCATTACTGTTTTTTGAGCAGATGTGTCAATAGCAATACAATAAATGTGTTTAATTCAAATATATAGACATGAGACATATATAATACACAATAGAAAGGTGTCTGATATGTTCTTAGATTTCAGAGCCGTTAATGCATCATTTCATTAGTGGGCTGCTACACAGGGCACAACCAATAATAATAATAATAATAATAATAATAATAATAATAATATCATTGTCATTATGATCATTATTATGTTGCTGTTGCCCGATGATGATGACTATTATTATAATAATAATAATTATTATTATTAGGTGTCCTTTGACGTGGTGTTCTGAATCCGTTCTAGATCGTTCTCTGCCAGAGTTGACACAATGCAGTACTCTTTGTTGTGCTGACAGTGCTATGCTGACAGAACAGAACATCAGCAAGTGTAGGCTTGCATAATGATAGGCCGGCTGCTGAGCACAGCCAGCCAATCGTTGGGGAGGTCTGCACGGGACGGTCGGCTATGTGCCGACGGAGCTGTGAGAGGAGGAATCCCATGGCACACGCTCTGCGTGCCTTGCCACATCTCACGTGTCGCCATGTTGAACCCTGTCACATTCACCTCGTGGAACCCAGACAAGTGCACACCCGCCTCACGTGCCTCTGAGCTGTGGATGCCACCTCCGAGCTCAGCCCACACATATCCACGTGGCGAGAGAGGGGGCTGTAGTGTTGTGCAGGGACGAAACAGCTTTTCAGTCAACTGACTCACCCTTCGTTCTAGAACAGGGGCGGCCAACCCAGGTCCTGGAGAGCCGCAGGGTCTGCTGGCTTTTGTTTTTACTCGGCACTTAATTGATCAATTAAAGCAGTTGATTACACAGTGAACTCACCTCACCTGGTTTCTTTTGTCTAAGCGGTTGTTGTATTTAAGGTGAAAACAAAAACCAGCAGACCCTGCGGCTCCACAGGACCGGGGTTGTCCGCCCCTGTTCTAGAATCTCACCATGGCCTTTCCAGCACAGAGCACTGCAGGCAGCTGTGTGATTGGCTGTTACACTGACCTTAGGGGGGGGAATCACGGTTGCCCCCGTTCCATCCGCGAGACGGATTCCTCTAGCTGACGGGACGCCTGTCTGCAACGGCCGCACATGAAGCATGTGCCTCAGAGGAGAGCGTCTGTGGTTGTGCGGTTCTGTGTAATTCGTCAAGGCTGCTGCAGTGGTAAGATGAACTAATTTAGAAGAAAAAGCAAGCCCGAATCCGCAATAGCTGCGACCGCACATGCGCATGCATCCATGCGTGCATGCATCCACACACACACCCTCACACAAACACGTGACCTCTTCTTTGGCTCATGACCAACCTTTCCACAAAATCTGTGAATCCATTCGGGAGTTATGCGCCTTTTTGTGATAGGCCACACCCATCGCCAAGCCCCCTCTTGGTCAATCGGCCTGAAAGTTACTCAGCTGTACCTTCCGGTCATGATCAACGTCCATGCGAAAATTTCAGCCTCCTGGGGCGAAAACTGTGGCCACTACGGGGTGGGACACTTTTGTGAACCAACCGACCGACCGACCGACAGACAGAGCTATAGAGCTGCGGTCGCAGCTAATAATAATTGGGTATATGTTCATTTTCAATGGTTAAAACAAATTCACAGCTTTTGGCATCAGTTATATACTGTAACTATACGTTCATTTAACTCCGTTGTCACCGGAGCAGTATGAAGACGTTGTGCTGTGTGACATGTTGGATGTTACCTCAGTATAGACCCACAGAAAGGTTGGTGAGGTGAAGTCTCCATATCATTTGCCACCTGGGGGTCCCAACCTAGATCATCACACTAAAGGTTTCTCATCGATTGATCTGTTGTATGCAGTAATTAGCATACCATTCCGTGTGACTACTTTTCCAAAAATGAGATGTTTTCCACTGCTGACAACTCAAAGTCCATTCGAAGTGAAACCCTTGGTACCTTGTTAGTCTGCTCTGCACTCCTCCCAAATTGATTTGTTGCCTATTTGAAAATTCTAAGTATCTCTAAAATGACAATGGGAGGCAGAGCCTCTTACAAAGCTCCTGTCTCATGAAATAAACTTCCTTTGCATGTTTGGGGTTCAGACACACTCTCTGTTTTTAAGTTTTGGTCAAAACTTACCTCTTTAGTCAATTCTTTGGTTGAATATGTCTGGGAAGAGTAAATCAGGGCCATAGAGCTGTAATTTGTGTTGATCTGACTGCTGTTGTCCTGGAGGTTCAGGTTTGCTGTTCTGTGCCTTGTTGGGATACTGTCAGTCCAGGATCAGTCTCATGGTTGCGTTTTGTCCTAGACAGGCTTGTCTTACTCAATCTGCTATGTTTCAGGTTTCAGGTGTGCACAACATGTGGGTGTGGCCAATCAGCTGTGATTGCTGATCAGAAACACCTGGTGGGTGCCCAATAAAAGAGCCTGTTCTGTTTTCTTCCCACTACGGAGACTTTTTTTTAACCTAGTCTTTTGGGGCTTCAGCCTGTTCGCTACTGAGTAAGAAAAGTCTATCCACGTCACACGGGCGAACATTTTAAGCCGAAATGGGTTCGTTGTTCTTGGCTCTTCTGTCAACGTCCAGTGGACATCCATATTAGATGGAGAGTCTTCCGATCTTGTCTGAGACCGCTAAAATATTGTCAACTGTCAAAAGATGTGTTCTAACTCACCCTAGATCACAATAGAGTGAGATGTACGCACATACTGAGACGATGTCTGGATGACACGTCTTATGAACGTTCATTCTAGCTACGCTTTGTTGTGTGACGCCTACTAATATAACAAACCAAGGCGATTCTGGATATGGACGCGCAAAATGTTGTGCTCTGGTTCAAGACGCCGTGCGAAAGTGATGACAGATGTAGCCGGGCGACGTCTCGTTCAAGGTGGCAAGTCGTGACTCCTCGTCTCCGAGAACATGGGTTGTGACTGACTGAATGTGTTTCCAGTGACATCTTGCCAGCGTTAAAATCTGGTTATTTTTTGTGGGCACCCCAAATAGCGAAACATAGCTATAGCGGACGTAATCCTCCAGTAGACTATACCAAAGCGAAATATTTTATTTCTTTTAAAAGCTGGTCAGCTGATTACTTTTTGTTTTTTTCTTTGTTTGTTTATACCGGGGCATATCCACAAAAATACATATTTCATATCAATAGGCCAATCACGTCTGATATAAAATGAGTTTGATACTCAAGACAATGTTTATACAATGGCATTCTATAACAAAATATTACCTGCACCCAAATTAGCAACGTCACTCGTGAATTTTCTGGCTAATCCGCCAGAATTGGATACGTGCAGGCCAACCTGTATTTTGAGCCCTCCTCTAAATCCTCAATTTGAAACCTTTCTTTCCTGAATAAACATGAAGTAATCACTTGTCTTTACATTCTTTGTTTCTCTTTACATGTGTTGTTTGCCCTCGTCTCTCTTTGTAATATTAAATTTGGACAAAATCTGCTTTGTCCTGCTTAGCTGCGGATTCCTATCATGTTATTATTCCCCTTTAAATGATAGTTGTGATAGTTTGTGTTTAATTTGTGTATTCATTTATTTATAGCATAACTCATGTAAGAAAAATATCTGATGCATTAAACATCGTTTTATTCTACACCAATATGTATATTGTTCGTATAATATTTAAAACGATGACGCCCTTAAATCCGAACCACAAAAAGCCTCAATTTTTTAGAAAGACTCCAAAGGAAAGGTTGTGCCTGTCTATTCATACATGTTTACGTCATCTAATTGAAAGAGGAATCATTTAAATCTATTTAATTGGCTTTCAACACGGCTGTTTCATTGATTTGTCGCTGTTTGTCGATTCGGAATTGAATTGAAAAAAATGTTTTAGTCCATCTGTCCGTTTAAAAAAGGGTTCACATTTGAACCACTTTTAAGACATTTTTTTGCTTTACAGCGAAGTAAAATTATTGACTGCCAAATGATTTAAAGAGGTGTGGAATGTCAAACAGGACATATATAGTTTTCGGTGTTTATTTTGGGTATTAGGGTAGAGTCAGTATAACTGTTGCAGTTTTTGGATTTTGCTCATTTATTCTGAGACTATTTAGCCTAGCATTTTTAAGTAGTCTTGACCTGTTTCAATTAGGTTCCTAACTTCATTGAGTCGGATACAATTTAAATCAAAGTACAATCAGTCCGATGTTACATTCATATTACCTAGCCGGTGTAATTGTAACAGAGAGGCGGAATGATTGTAAAGTAAAACGCCAGCGGTTTTTTCCACACATACGATAAACCAAGGAAACGCATTTACAATGGTAACGTGGGGATCCAGCCTCATCTTCAGACTATGCAGCGTGGGGCTTTAATTATGAAAAATGACTCTGCGCAAACATTTACGCACGAGCAACATCGTAACGTCCAAATCGATGAGGAAAGCTCATTTTGTTTGTTTCCTAACATCCAGGTGAGCTTTCATAAAGTAAACAGACTACTATACAGACACATCTGGTGTGTGCTTATTATAAATGCCTGTGAGGTGGAAGTTTATTTTCCATTCATCACATGGAGCATCCAGAAGATGGTACCATGTCAATGCAGTTAAATTCTTTATCAAATATTTAACACCATTTTAAATGCCTAAGGTCTCCCCTAAAGGACACTACATGTAGATGGTTTTCAGCACAATTTAGTGTCCATAATCTCCAAATCTGAAGCCCTCTCCATGACCTGTTTGGGTACCAACCTTCTCATTTTCTCTTTAGAAGGCATTCTGTAAACAAAAAAGCAAAAAAGCACGTTGATGGTTATAGCAACTCAGAGGTGGCATAATTGTAACAGCTGTTACATTTATACAGGCAGGGACATTGTGTGTTTTTTTTGTCACCTAGCAATCAAATCCCGCCAAAATTAACTTCAGAAAATCATACTGACTTTCCAAGGACAGGTAACTGCATAAAATGATGCATGATTTGATTTGTTGTTAAATAAAAATCCATCCATTATCTATACCCACATGGGCAGGGTGGCAGGGGGTGCTGGTGCCTATCTCAGCGTGCATTGGGCGAGAGGCAGGATTACACCCAGGACAGGCCGCCAATCTACCGCGGGGCACACACACCATTCACTCACCTCTAACTCACACGCTCATAGGCACACACGGGCAATTTAGAGTCTCCGATTAGCCTACCGGCATGTCTTTGGACTGCAGGAGAAAAACGGAGTACCCGGAGGAAACCCACATGGACACAGGGGAGAACATGTAAACTCCACACAGAAAGGTCCAGGCTGGATTCAAACCCAGAACCTTCTTGGTGAGAGGCAACAATGCATTGAATCAGTGCTCCTTAGGGTCACAAAAGGGCCTGGGTCTAACGGGGGGAGGTCATTGCCCCCCAAAATTTTTGCTTTGCTACCTGATTTACCATTAGCTGTGAATAATCAATAATCCACCCCTACAGAAAAGCTGCACTTTTCCAAGTTAACATTTCTCACCTTATTTCCCATTCTCTCTCTGCTTGAGAGGCTTATCCAATGATAGAAGTGCCCCGTTTAAAATAACAAATAAAATTATTTAACTAGATGCCCTCATTTATGACTGGTTGGTTGGGAAACACTAAACCTGGAGAGAGATCAGGATCTGCTGTGACTATATTTGTAATAGCTTGCCTCAGTTGGGAGAGACTGAGGCTAGCTCACAATGGCTGGCCATTTTTAAAATTTTGACTTTGCTGCTGTAGTGTGGCAATCATTACACGGCTAGCTAACATTTTAGTTTAAACTAAATGAAATCATCATGCATCGATTTTTGATTCCTAAACCGAACAAAAATACCACATATGCTGTTGCAGTTGCTCGTAGATCAAATTCAGAGGCTTCCTCAGACCCCACCCTCAGTATCAGATCCCATGCCCAGTCCCAGTTCAAGCAAACACACCTGCTCCCACTAATAGCACCTCACCCCAAAACAGGGCAGTCAGCAGTGCTACTGCCGATCTCAGCAACTATTTAAATAACAGTAGCATGGTCGTTGAACTTGGGGGAACTCCGTTCCCCTTGCTAACCGTTTGATTCACAATAAGGAGAACTTTCTTGCCTAAACAAAGCAGCTGCTGCAATGTCACATCAGTAGGTTGGAGTCGGGAGGCGGACGGGGGGTGGGTTACATGGAAAATGTTACTACAGGTATTTACTATCTGTCTTGGATTTGCCAATTGTCAGCATGCACGGTACAGGCAACATATCTTAAAGGGTACTTCAAGTGCAATGCATGTTTTTAACTGGCAAAGACAAGTTCGGTAGGAGTGACTATGATAAAAACTGATGGCATCAGTACTAGGGGGTGTGGTGTGATTTCATTAAATATTAGTGGAGTTCATGTTAGCAGTATGTTAGCTAGTTAATGGTGAAGGCTGCTGTGTGCTATGAACAACAAGAGAACACGAGAGTTTTTAAGGTCACCAATAAAAAGAGGAGATTTACAGGTAGAACAAAGATTCAATTGTTTGTTACGGGGAATATGTTACATTGAGCTACGCCCATGCCTGCCAGCTGGTTCCAGTCACAAACTCATTGATCTAATCTGCACATTTCAACCTGACAAATTCAATGATCCATTAGTTGTATTGTTTGCGTTAAATTGTACAGTAAGCCAGCCAATTTATCTGCTTGGTTTTAGTTTAAATGGGGGAGTTACTGGAAATGAAACGTTTGCTAGTCGTCTTTCAGTGCATTCTGCCAGTAATGAAGCAGAATGTTAACATTACCTCGTAAGCAGGTGTAATCCATGTTTGATTAGTTGTAACAGGCACTTCTTTTAATAACATTTGGGCTTGTAAACATAAATACTTTAGTGAAGTCCAGTTCCACAATTTTGTTTTATGCATTGTGTTTGTGTCTAATTTAACACAGTAAATGAGAACGTACAGTGTGGTGATCTCGTTAGCTAACATAAGTGGCTGATACACAAGCCGGCTACCTTTCAGTGTTAATAGGTTAATGAACTCGGTGAATGCATGACCGAAACTTGATTGGTGCTGCTATTCCAGTAGAAGCGTGCCTCTGCCCATTCGTGTGGTGTCCCACAGAGCTTAGTTCTTGGGCCTCACTTGTTTGTTATTTATATGCTCTTGGTCACATTGTTGAAAGCTTCAAATGTGTCTCTTACCGTTATATGTGTGATACTCATCCATACCTCTCTTTCAATCCCAATCAGATGGATTAGGATCCTCCAGCTAAATTGTGATAAACCTGAACTTCTTGTTATTGGCCATGAAATCCATGGTATGTGTGAGCCTCAGCTCACTAGCTTCTTATGTAAGATCTTGGTGGAGGAATGTAGGAGTCATGTTTTTACCAGTACATGAGCCTTGGTCAGCATGTAGCCTAAAGATGCTGATTTGTTCTTTTTTTAATATTAGAAATATTTCTAAATTACAGCCTGTTGTCTTTCATCAAGAACTTGAATCAGTTATATATGCTTTTGTTTCATCCCAACCGGATTATTACATTATAAGCTATATGAAGCCGAAACCATGGTAAACATGCAGACAAATTGAATAACACGAGCTGGAAGGAATAACACTTGATCGGAGTCCACTGAGAAGATTGAAAAATGCGTTTCCGGTAATAATTCACTTTTGGGGTTAGTCCATCGAGTAAGGACAGATGATCCGCAGTACACAACCAGACTGTAATGTTCATGTTACCCCCTCGCAGCCTTAGCTGAAGGAGAGGGCCAGGTGTTTGGCAGGATCCCCTGCTCACCTCTCCACTCAGGCGAGTAAGTCAAGCGCACTTCAAACACCAGTTCATAGGACCATACACAAATCTTAGTCCACAAATAAGAAAAGAGTTGGAAAACATTTGCGCTGATCGCTCCTATGACTCGCGTGTTAAAGAATAGTGACGCCTGGGCACTGTATGCATATAACCACAAGTCGAGTTTCATTTTTTAAAACAAACTTAACCTTACAACTGTTGGGAAAGAACAGGAAAGGGAAAAATTGATCAAAAGTTATCACAGGGTTCTTGTAATGCATCTACCGGAAAGAAATAGCCTACAGAAATTTTATAGAGAACGTTAACGAGAGCCACGTCATCTGAGCTCGGAAGCGTAATTGCAAATATGATTCAAAAAACGTTTCTTTCTCAGGGGCAGTATTCTGTTACAGTGCAGGATACTTATACATATACACTTCCTTGAAGTAATTGTTGTAAGTTATTGTTTAACTGCGGAACATAATTTAAAGTGCATTGGAAAAATGTGTTGTTTAAAGACATTAGGATACCCAATCGTATCCGAAAAAGGTCAATGTGGGTGTAGGTTTTTAGTTTTAGCAATTCACCTGATTCAACTAATTAACTAATTATGGTCTTCAATCAAGACCTTAATGAGCAGAATCAGATGCTTTAGCGTTGGGCTAAAAAAAACATGGACCCACGTCGGCCCTTTTCGGATAAGATAAAGCACCCCTCTAAGACAATCCGTCCCAGAAAGGAGGCATTGAAATTGCTCGTGATTTCACAATATGGGGAAATTCCCTTTATTTTATATGCTCTTATTGTATGATTTCATGCATCGAAATCAATGACCGCCGCAAGTACATTAGTTTTATCGTTAGCAGAAAATACTGGATTAATCAAAAGTGATATGAAGCCGACTCGAGGAATAATTCATTATTGGTACAATTTCAGTATAATTAGTTTAGTCTCAGAAGGATTCGATAAAATGCAATGTGCATTAAAACCGATTCTACTTAAACTAGATTCGTTTTTTTTTTCCGAAAAATACCTTTTTTTATTGGTAAGCCAAATGATTAAGACTCGGGAATGAAGGCATCCACGCTTTAAATGTTGATAAATAGGCTACAGGTTTTCTTATTTTTCTTCTCATTATTATTATTATTATTATTATTACACGGTTTAAAAAAAAAAAAAAGTCCAGAGTTAAATTCAACTGTAATAGAGTACATTTGGGTCCAATAGGGACCATATGTACTCTGTAAGAGTTGATTTAACACTGATAATTATACTTATTATTATTATTATTATTATTATTATTATTATTATTATTATTATTATTATCATCTTTGTTATTAGCCTCATTATTATTTACACATTTTTTAAGAGCATACACATTTTTTGCCCTGCATCCAAATGTTCAATTTATTATTAGGAAAAAATTATGGTTGATTATATGCCAGTGAATCTTTGTCTTCGTCTCATTGTACTCTGTAAATATCGCGTGTCCCTCGCTGTTTCCGAGATCAAAAATATATATATATTTTTTGATAGTCCCAGGCCTGGATTTACTCAACATATTTCTTACAGAAAAGTTTTCCTTTCTTTTCAAATGTGTTTCACAACTTCAGTGTGGTAATCTAACTGGTCATTGCTAAATTAGCCAGACTTCCCGGAAAGGACCGACAAATGTATTTTTTAAAGTCAGAGCATGAATGTTAATTTAATATTTAGGCCTTAATTCGTCTTGACTGTGTATAAACCAGCAGGACTGACCTATCCAAACACATTCAGAGAATGTCCTGTTATTTTCTTCTTCTTCTTCTCAAATAAATTGATGATATTATTATTATTATTATTATTATTATTATTATTATTATTATTATTATTATTATTATTATTATTATTATTAGTGGTGGTCGTAGTTGTTTTGTTGTTTTTTGTGTTATTTCAACCACAAAGTTAAGCAAAAGCTATCGTATTACTTTAATGTTTAAAGCGAGAGAAGTAACTTAAAATAGTTTATCGAGTTTTAGGACAAACTGCACAGTTTAGACTTCAGATTTAATTACACTCAGATAAGTGACAATCATGAAAATGAATCGGAAAAATAGACGAAACTCAGTTTTATACCGAGACCACAACTATTCTATAAGCTATAGTCTTCCGCGGATCTTCGATGCATTTAAATTCATTACAGCGCATTAAATGTACAAACATTTAGATGTGACATCCCAGCTGAACACAATTATAGATTAGCGATTACATTCTCATTTGCGCTCTTTGGTATAGGCCTACAAATAGTTTTCATCCATCTTGACAGGACAAAAACGTGTCTGGAATGTTTATTTCAAATTGATTTCCTCGTTGTACTATGGACAAATATGTGGCCTAATTAATTTATCCGAATAAGCACAACTGTGACTGGTTATATGAGAAAATGAAACATTACTACGTATGATTCCAAGTGAAATGCGAGTATTATTAATTGGTGATTTTAAAAAGTTTCGGACATAAAGGAATATTAAACGCGTGGGCGCTTGTGTGAACTTGTGCTTGTGTGACAGAGGTCGGTTGTGTGTGATGAACTCAAATTTTATTTCTGTAGTATTAAATGTTGTAAAGCTTCGTTTTAATAACTACAAAATTATTAATAACCTAGGTCTGAAGTGGCCAGGTTATGAAATGAGTTTAACTTCCTGAAGTACTTCCTAAATTGGTATTTGGGGAGTGCTGTTTTTTTTTTTTCCTACGAAATATATCTAGCAGAGAAGTTCACTGCGATAAAAAATACGTTGTCAAATAACGCAAAATAAAATGAAAAAATAAATGCAAAAACCATAATTGACACGGAAACATAATTGTTTAAAATTGTCAAACCACGGAAATGTGATTCCTTAACACTGTCACGTACCTTTTCACAGATTAATGTATAGCCTACAGTAATTTGAATCAAGTGGTTTGAGACGAAAATGGCGATTCAGCGCTAGATTTATTAGGATGTAAATACATTAGGCTATATTGCAATTAGTGTGTCCCAGTCTAGATACTTAACGGCGCTTCATGGAGGATATCCAAATGAACAGCACTGGACAAACGGTCGTTCCCCAGACGCTCTCCCTGGTAGCGTACAGCTAGCCAACGGTGTGGTCCCTTGTAAACAACCGTCTCGCTCAAGTTCAATGTCAACCATCGATTGTTTCCGAAGAATGTGAAACACATCCTTTTCATGTTTCTTTAATATATTCTTCGGGGCACAACCCATTGGAAAAGAGAAGCTATACATTGGTGCAAATGTGCAATGTTCCTCATTCATTTCAGCATTCTATGCTATATTCACATTAATGTGCGTAAGTAATATCCCTGGGCCATTCCTCTATATGACCGCACATTCATTCTGTGGGTCTGACTCAATTGAAATTCAAAACAGTATCAATCAGATGAAACCCCAAAGTATTTCGTTATTACAATGCATCAAGCGCGTCCCGCAAGAGAGAGAGAGAGAGAGAGAGAGAGAGAGAGAGAATAGAAATAGAAATAAAATTATAATGCTAATAATAATAATTACTATTATTATTATTGTTGTTGTTGTTGTTTCAACTACTATAAAGGAGAATCGCATTGTGCGGTAAATTTTATTCCAAAAATCCATTTTTATTAAGTGCAGCTGTTATTCTTACTATTTAACTATGTTAAAAATGCCAGTTTTGGCCATTTTGGGGATAATGACTGTAAAGATTCTTCCGGGTGGTGCTTCTAATTTTTTTATCGTGAATTCGTGGAAATCGAGTGACTCGACTATGAATGTTAGTAATCCTCTTAATAATCCTACTTAAAGCACGGCCCCAGCGCTTGATTATAAATTGCTACGGAGTCTTCTTCTCTCTATTCCCCGTGAATAGCGCGTTTGTGTCTACCTGGGCGTAGAAGTGCAGAGTCTAAACTGAAATTCCACAAAAAAGGATAGTGTGGGAAGCTATCCTGGGTTGACTATATACACGGAGAGGTATTGGCAGGTTGGCAAGTATACCGAGAGTGTGGCACAGACTAAGCACTTTATTGTACGCAATTCCTAACTTTAGGCTGACTCTGCTATGTTTTCCATGAGTGATAATAGTTATAAACAATCTGTTTGTAAAATATAATCTGGCAAGCGACAAATTCACCGGTTGTAGCGTGCCATAGGCCTACATACAATATGTACTTTTGATTTGTCGCATGTATCATCGAGAGAGGTTGTAGGCCTACAGACCGTATGCATTCGAAGATCCTGACAAAAACTTAAAACACTGAGATTTTTTAAAGGTTTAGCTTTAAGGTATCAAGATGTTGGGGGTTAAAACGTGTGAAACATTATCTGAATTGTTTGAGAACAATATAATGTAGTATAATTCATAAGAATAAGGAAATGAACAATACTTCAGATCCCGCGATAACAAAACGAGGTTAAGTCTGAAGGTCAAGTTCGAGGTTCTTTCCCCACACAGCGCGCGGATGAGTTGCGGAAATGACCTCCACCCTCAGGTCTCACCTAACCCCCCAATCACCCCAACCCCCTCCTATTTTATTTTTATATTCTGTATTCCTTTCCGAAAGTAATCTAGCCTACTGAATGTGGTCGATTCCTATATTAACACATATCAAAGCCATTCATAAACCTTAAAAATCTGTACTCTGACGTGATTATGAGATAGGCCAGCCAGGTTTGATCCCGCATTCATAATTCCAACAAAGTGTCATGTGTGTTTAAAATGTGTTTGTCAGTGCGCGCGTGCTTTTTGTGAGTACCTGTATTCGTAGGCGTGTGGGCGGCACGAGCTATGTGAATTCCAGTATGTTTATGTTTGTATTGTCAAAAGTAGTCTTCATCACATTCAACAGCTGGTGCGTAAAAGTGGAGGTGCTGCCAATATATGTTCGCTGTGGCAGGTCGTGATCTTGTGCCCTCTGATATTTTGCGTGCTGTACCTTTGCCCCGGTGGGAAGTCCGAAACAGTTCTAGATACGACTCTTGATCCTGGTGCCATTTTCAAAATAGTTTGAGTTTTTAAAAAAAATCAGATTCTGAGTTCTGTGTCCAAAGAAACAAGGTGTCTGTAGCGATGCGGTCTTCTGAGAGTCGTATTTGCCCTGCTTAGACAGGACACCAGCCACCCGAGCACTGGAGGGATTGAGACGCCGTGGAATCCTCAAACCCCGTTTCCGGGTAACGTCTGGATTAGTTTTCGCCTGCAAGTTAACGATATCCTCATATCAGCGAACATGATGGTTCTCAATAGTGCGCGTTGTCTGGACCCCAGAGGTCGAATAATGATTTATTTCTGACAGTTGTTTGCACGTACTTTCGGGTGAACCAGTTTTGCGCTGATTCTTACAACCCCGATTTTTACAACCGGAAGATTCGTATAAAACCCCAGAAATGCGGCAAAATACCTCTGGATGTATGAATTAGCATCCACGCAGCCATTTCTCTGTGACGCGTTAGTTTTAGGCTTCTTTTTGAACTTGACATGAATTGCAATAGAAGTTACAATATGTATGACATGTAGATTTTGTTATAAAATGGGAATGACATTTTCACATTACTGCAAATTACAAAAGGGCAGCTACGGGTTTTCTAAGAAATTTTTACAGGTTTTTGTATATACTTTTAAAAAAATTATTATTATTATTATTACATCGCTATGTACAAGTGTTTACACAAATAACAAAAGAAACACGAATAGGCTAAACATTACACTGTGAAAACTAATATCAAGAGACGTGCGATTCTACACAAAAAAATAAATAAATAAAATAACAATAATAACAATAATAATAATAATAATAATAATAATAATAATAGCCTTAAAGCAAGAGCATTGTTTTTTGGATTTCAAGGCAGAAGAGTTGATGATAATGGTAAAGGTAGAGGTTTTGATGGTAATTAAATGTTTTAATGGCAGTTTAGAGGGAGGCAGGCTCAAACCCATGTTTTTTACACTTCAAAGCATCATCGTCGGTGATTAGTGGTCCTCAGCACAAAGCATTTATGAAACCTTCGCAGATTACATTTGGAATCTTGCATCATTTTGATATTTCAGCTAACAACAGCTGTGGGTGGTTGCTATATTGCCCTTAAGATATGTTTCAGAGCACCAAGGAGTAAATGGCACTGATATGCTGATTCATTTTCCTCAGAATGCAGCAACCAAGAACTCAATTGTCCAGGAATCAGCAGTTATTGGATAGATGAGTCAATTATGATATATAGGCCTACATTTCAAATTGAGAGTCAGATAACCACATTCAGTTTTGTAGAAATTGGTCACACCCCGACTAGCTAGTAAGCGACCAATCACCTGGAAAAATTCCCTCCAGCTAGCTAAGTAAATAACTATTGTTGAACAAGCTTGCTATCAAGCTGTCGAACTGGCGAGCTACAACTAGCCAGCTAGCTAGACAATAGAACAGTTGTAGCTAGCTAACTAACTTTTCCAAACAAATACAAACATTCAGGGGCAATTAACTGTAGCATAAATAAGTAATTATAGCAGGCAAGGTAGCCACAATTTCTGATTGACTGAAATCCTACAGTGAAGAAGTGTTGTGCGTTGTCAGTCATTTTGTGTTGTCCATAGCTATCTAGCTAGCCACTGTTTTTCATAGAAATGTGGTCGGTAACTCAAGAAGCCATAAATGACCTTACTATGTTTCCTGGCTATTTCTAGCCAGTAACAGCAGACAAAAACAGCAAGTCTAAATTCATGCAAATATAAAACTCAAATGATGAGTCAATCACAGCCTCATATCTCATGTGTGGGTGTGCCCGTGCAATGAACTGTATAAAAATCAGAAGGGGATGGTGTTCTATGGAGGACTAAATGTGCCAAAAAAAAAAAAAATAAATAATGAAATAAATAAATGTGGAATTAAATAAATAAATAAATACTTCATTTTTTCAAAATAATTAAATAATTCCCACCTCATGTCTATTTAATTATTTCATGTTGTATTTCCGAATGGCGTTTTTCATTTCATAATGACACTTTTCCAAACGACGTACTTCCAAATGGTGTTTTTATTAATGAACTCCCTTTTTCATATCATAATGACACTTTTCAAAATGGTAAGCCCTCCTGCCCTACTAGTAAATACCTGGGCAAAATCCATCTAACACCTCAGGACTGATGTGAAATGGGCCCACTGACAACAATAATGCAAACTGACATCCAGAACATATTGCATAAGCTTCTTTGTGGCTAGCTATGCTACCGTCTACAAAATATGCAAACACTTTAATAAACATTAGCTATAACACTTAGCTAGCACTCGGTTGCTAGCTAGCTCCATGAACCACAGCTACATACTGTATTGTCTCTGATAGCTGTTAGCTATAAATGGGGTGACAAATATTATCTATTTGTTTGGATCTTCTGAAGAGTGTTTTGCACCCGGCAGTGTAGATTTTGGGCTAGAATCAAGGCAGATCCAGGCCAGAGTCGCCTGCTATCTGGGTAGCTTCCTTAAAATATGAAAGTGAACAAGACATCTCTTTCATTCTTTCTTCTATAGCTAGCTAATGCATTTAAGTTGCTTCATTCACGAATTCTTTCTATACCCAAAAAAGGTACTTAGCACTTGCCACAACATGCAAGTCAGCTATGTGTACATCAAAGGCAGGCTTGGCTAACTCGATTCAGCCAAGCTAGCACCAGCAACAAGTCAGCCGAGCCGTTCCTCATTTAAAATTGCTCTATGTACCAGCTAAAATGTAGCTAGCATTTGGTGCAGCACACAGCTCTGCATACAAGCTTCACTATGCGTCATTACAAGAGAGGCTAGTACAGACAACTTTAAATGAGGAACTACTCAACAAACTTGTTGGTGGTGCTAGATGTTTTGTTCACTTGGCTACAACTATAATCAGTGCAGAATACTGGTTCAAAGATTCAAACAACAATAACATTAGTTATCAATTAACAGCTATTGAAGAAAATATAGTATGTAGTGGTGGCTGTGGGTAGCACTGTCGCCTCACAGCAAGAAGCCTGTGGGTTCGAATCTCAGCTTGTGGCCTTTCTGTGTGGAGTTTGCATGTTCTACCCGTGTCCATGTGGGTATCCTCTGGGTACTCCGGTTTCCTCCCACAGTCCAAAGACGTGCAGGTAGGTTAATTGGAGACTCCAAATTGCCCATAGGTATGAGTGTGTGAGTGAATGGTGTGTGTGCCCTGTGATGGATTAGCGCCCTGTCCTGCCTCTCGCCCAATGCATGCTGGGACAGGCTCCAGCACCCCCTGCGACCCTGACCAGGATAAGCGGGTATAGATAATGGATGGATGGATGGATGATTTAAAGGAAAAAACAAAAACAAGCAGACTCTGTGGCACTCCAGGACCAGGACAGAGTATCACAGCAGTAAAATGAAAAATTTAATTAAAGAAGAGATGTCCAGTCTTGGTATGGGTTCAGGTTTTTGTTTTAGCCCAGTACTAAAATACCTGATTTCATAAAGATTATTAAACATCATGTTGCAAAACTATTTTCTTGAAATAAAGGATATGACTATATCAATTCCAACGTTTTTATTTCAAAATTATTTCAGTTTTGTTATATTGGTAAGGAAAAATGTGTATTACAGGCACATTCAGAAAAGCACTGATATGTGTGAAACAAGCAAAAAGCTAAACAAAATGTTAAAGTTGTTAAAGAAATACAAATAACATTTTCATTTAAAATTATTTCTTCAGTCATGATGAATACCGCTCGCTTCTCCATTCCCTTGCAATTTCGACTGAGCTTTTACACATGTACTGTCTCTCTCCTGGCACTCGTCAGTTCCACAGGGGATGCACAGCTTGGGTTGTTTGCGCGAGCAGCGGCCGCACGTAAACCAATCGCATTTCATGCAGTTGTCTTCAGCCTTACTCCGACTGCATTTGCTGACTGTGTTTTCTTCCTAGGAGTGATGGGTGCGACCGCGGCTGCTGCTTCTGTCTTCAACTTCATGTAATTTTCACACAGCTTGCATGCCAGGTCCATAATGAAGTCATTCATCAGCAATTCCAATGCTATCGCTGGTCCCATTCGCTCATGTGATTTTGCCTTCCGGTAGTCTATTCAGAGTTTATCCAAAGTCGCCGTTTCAGTGACAAACGTCAGGGGTGTTACGAACACGGAGTTCGAAACCCATAATTTAAATGGCTACAATGACCACAATTATTGATCCCCAAGCTGAAGTCAATAATCAAAGTAAATTACCTTCATCAAACGATTGCAGTGAATTAATTTTGATTATATGTGCAAAATAATTTTTGATAGCGGTTGACCAATAAATTCATATGAAAGCGTCAGTCATTCAGTTGCTGAATAGCGTGCCGGAGAAGAGAGGAACCCATCCATACCTGGATATCAGCGCCTGTTACCTATTGCCATTATGAGGGTGAGAAATAAGAACCAGTCAGAAACATAGGCCAAGCCCTTAGGTCTACCAAAATCAACTGTTAGGAACATCAGTAAGAACAAAGAGAGCCCTGGTGAGCTCAGTAATCACAAAGGCCCTGGTAGGCCAAGAAAAGCCCCCGAACACCTGCCCTATTCATTTTGCTGCTATCAGCGGATACATTAGCAATGAAGACAAGTGAGCCAGTACATGCAACACCCACACATGCCCAAATGGTACAGTAACAGCCCCACCACCATGTTTCACAGATGGGGATGGATGCTCTAGATCAGTGGTCTCCAACCCTGGTCCTGGAGAGCTACAGGGTCTGCTGGTTTCCATAGTGACTCAGCATTTCATGAATCAATTAGAGCAGTTGATTACACAGTTCACTCAACTCACCTGGTGTCTTCGGTCTCAGTTGGGTGCTGATTTTAAGGTGAAAACAAAAACCAGCAGACCCTGTAGCTCTCCAGGACCAGGGTTGGAGACCACTGCTCTGGATCTTGGGCAGTTCCTTTTGGCCTCCACACTTTGCTCTTGCCATCACTCTGATACAAGTGAATCTTGGTCTCGTACACGACAACTTTTTTCCAGAACTCTACAGGCTCTGTTAGGTCCTTGTAAGCAAACTGTGACTGTGCCATCCTGTTTTTACAGCTGAGAGGTGGTCTGTATCTTTCACCATAGCTTCTGTAGTTCTGTTTGTTCATTCTGCGGGCAGTAGCTACTGACACATTTACGTCTGCCACCTGAAGAGTGTTTCTGATGTGTCGGACAGGTGTTTCTTTATTATAGAGAAAATTCTTCAGTTATAAACGGAGTTCCTTCCTTAGTCTGCCGGGCTCTTTGTAATTACCGAGCTCACCAGTGCTCTCTCTCTACTTAATGATGTTAGTGAAATAGAGAGAGAGAGAGAGAGAGAGAGAGGGAGAGAGCGAGAGAGAGAACAATACCCAGTGATGCAGGTTGGGCAGAGGGAGACCCTATAACAGTTCAGCTTGCACAGAAAAAACTGGAGCTCTCTCTTTAGTTGTTCTCTGGGTTCACATGCCCCGCCCATTGCAAACATTTTTTGTGCCCCAAACGAGTCCATTTAGTAGCAGAGTGTGCCTGGAAACCTTCTTGTTCTGCTGGGCCACACGCCAAGTCACCACGACAGATGTTTAGCTTGAGCTCGGCGTGCCAAGCCAGGAATCTGTGTTGGCCAGACATTTTCAAAACATTTAGTCCCCAGCTGACCAATCAACTGGAGCAGGATCTGAAAACCTGCTGTGAGAACTTCCCAGCGACCCTCAGCCCCCCCAGCCAATCAGAGGTGAGGGCTCAGTCTGAGTCTTTGATGGTTCAAAAACTACTTCTCTGAACCACGGAAACACAACATTCATAATTTGCACAGCTCAACTTGTTAGAAATGGCTATCTACACTCACTTCATCAAAAAGGCCACCAAATCAAAATTATGTTTGAGTGAATTCAAATTATGTTTGAAAGAATGTTCTCTTTGCAGGATTTGTTTCAGCCCTGGCCCAATCAGTTGTAAGCACTTATTAGAAAACTGTTTTTTCCTGTTTTTGTAACCCATGGCAACAGGACTTCTTCTTCATAAGAATGCAAAAGTGGCTGTTTTCTGCAAGAGACTGAAATTTAATCCTTTCAGAGAGCACCTAAATGTTTTAAAACTTGTTTATCCCTTTGTTTTGCAGATCTTGTTGCATAGACTGATTTGACTGCTGTTTCTCTTCTGTACTGTAGATGCTCCTTCCGTATGTCACTTTTGCCAAAATAATAAAAGTGCATTCAAACAGGCTCAGTGTCCAGGCACTGTGGCTCCAAAAAACCACAGAAATAAATATTATGGATTCTGTTTCTCTTTTTTTCCCCTCCTTTTTTAGTACAAGCCTTGCACGGTGGAAAAATAAAAAGGTGCAAAAAAGGTGTTGTGTGCGCACTATTGAGGTGCAGAGTGTGGTCAGTTAGTCTCCTGTTCCTGTTCATTCAAACACTATGCACCTGTGACACGGTAAGCCAACCATGAATTATACATTCAAAAGCGCAACAACTTTCTCCATAACCAGCTACCTTCCTCAGTAAGTACAGTCAAGGTAAATAAATCCTACCGAAACTCAGCGTGGACAAGCCATTCCCTTTCAGCTTTTTCTTAATTATGCTTTTGATGTTTTGAGTCATTACATTACATTTGTATGGCAAACGCTTTTATCCAAGAACTACAAAAACACAGGTCTGATAAGATACAATACTCATTTTGTAACAGTTTTTCATAGCCATGAACACATTAAGTCACACAGTAAACTTTACTCTGATCTAACCTATGCTAAGTAAAACTAGGAGGCAAGACAAGCTGCAACATCAAGATAAATGATACAAAGTACAATAAATGCTGGATGGAGGTACATGCAACATGAAAGTGGCACAAGAGGTACATGTGTAACATGAAAGAGGGGGGTTTAAGTTCTAAAAATGAGACCAGATTGTGAGTGCCCCGCAGAGTGGTGATAGTTAGTCTAGGTATAGTCAGAAGAGGTGAGTCTTCAGACCATGGCGGAAGATGGGCAATGAGGGAGTGGTTCGCAGAAGAACAGGGACTTCGTTCCACCACTGGGGATCTAGGGTGGAGAAGCTCCGTGGTAGGGATGAGTGAGAACCATTCACCCAGATGGCAGGTGGTGCAAGTTGCCCTGCTGCCGCAGAGCGGATTGGTCGAGCTGGCGTGTAGGATTGAATCATGTTCTGTAAGTAGGCGGGGGCTGTACTGTTGGCTGCAGTGAAGGCGAGGGTCAGGACTTTGAACCAGATCCTGGCAGTGACCGGTAACCAGTGGAGTGACCTCAGCAGGGGAGTGACGTGAGAGAACTTGGGGCGGTTGAAGACAAGTCAGGCAGAAGTTTACCCTCTTAAGCAAAATTTGATTGTTTACACTCTTAACCAACATTGTCAAACACAGCTATGCATGCCATAAAGAATAAAATTCCCATGTTGTGCAATATTGCAAATAATTACATAGAAAGATGTAACATTTGGTAGATAACTAAGAATTCAAAGGCCAATGATAACGAACCAAATCTGCATAGTGTTAATAGTTAAAAGGAAATGAATTATCAAAGAACAGCCTTAATTAAGCAAGACATAGGCTCTAACAACAACTAGCATACAGAGGGGTTCCCAGGACCAAGTTTGAGAAGCACTCATTCAAGGGACTGTATATAAGTTTGTCCGCTGTACACACCCCTGTCTGTCTGAACAGTCTGTGAATACTTACCAAAAGAGAATAATTAAACAATAATTATCAAAAGATTTTTTCACCCATGCGATGCAAGATCATATAATGCCATGGAAAGGTATTTGGCCCCTTCCTGATTTCCTCTATTATTTCATGTGTCACATTGAATGGCTTCAGATCATGTAATATTAGACAAAGGGAAACTGAGTTTTAAAAAATGCATTTTAAAAATTATTATTTCATTTATTTATTGAAAACAGTTATCAAACACCCATATCACTCATGTGAGAAAGTAATTGCCCCCTTAATTACTCAATTAACCAACTGACTCAGTTTAATTGATAATTAGATTCAGCTGATTGAACACAGCCAGGATTAATTGCAGACAGCCCTGTTGAAGGTAAATTTGAATCATAACGAACATTACTGTGAGTGAGTGAGTGAAGTAGTCACCACAAACACACTATGCCACAATCAAAGGAATTTCCAGAAGAAATGAGAAGAAGTAGTTTCTGGAATATATCTGTCTGGAAAGGGTTACAAAGCCATTTTAAGGCTCGAGTACTCCACCGAACCACAGTAACAACATTACCTCCAAATTGAGAACACTTGGAACAGTGGTGAATCTTCCCAGGAGTGGTCAGCCTGCCAAAATTTCTCCAAGGGTGCAGTGACAACTCATCCAAGGAAGTCACAAAAGAAAAACATCAAAAACAAGACCAGGTCAAAACCTAGTATATAGCGGGCGACATAGCTCAGGAGGTAAGAGCTGTTGTCTGGCATTCAGAGGGTTGTCGGTTCGATCCCCCGCCCTGGGCATGTTGAAGTGTCCCTGAGCAAGACACCTAACCCCTAATTGCTCCCAATGAGTTGATTGGTACCTTGCATGGCAGCATTTCACCATTGGCATGTGAGTGTGGGTGTGAATGGGTGAATGAGAGGCATCAATTGTAAAGCGCTTTGGATAAAAGCGCTATATAATTGCAGTCCATTTACCATTTAGTATATGCCTGGACCTAACACACGTCATCCGGCCGACCAGTGGTGTAACTTCATAACTCCGCCGACCAATGGCCCTGCTGTTGCGGTCCAGCCAAAAAGGCATCAGACACATATTCCAATCAATTGCTCAGCTTAGCAGAGAATGCACATTTCAGAGCGCCTCAGAGAATAAGATAGAATAATAATACATATTTCAAATTATAAATACGACATTGAGAAAACAAAAACGAAATATCAACTCGCCGCCCCTGCTCCCTGCATGCTGCGCGCAGAGTAGCTTACCGTATTATTTATTTAGACGTTGGCAGACTACAGCATAAATTGCATCTTTTGTTTGTATTCAATATTAGTAATTGCAGCAAGAAACTGCAGCTGTAGACACAAGGACGTTTGTTATATTATGGTAGCAACGGAACGAATTGGACTATATATACAAATATTTACCGTCATTGTTTTATTAGCCTATACCAGCATGTTTTCGCGTGTTTGTCGAGAAACTGAGATACTATCAATAAAAATGGTTTAGCTATTTCTCAGCATAATGACGGATTCAAAGACTAAATTAACTCACCCGATATTGTCTTTGAATGGATCCATGCCAAAGAAAAGTAATTTTTCATCCTCTCAAAAGGCTTTTATTAACAAACGTTTAGTAGCATGCACTCCAGCACCGTCTTCCATTGCTTCCCCGACCCTCCCCTAAAACCTAGTATATGGCTGGACTACCGGCCGACGTCACAGACATGCGCGGTGTAACTTCATCACTATATCAGCCAGTCAGTCACAGACATTCGCATTTGTAGGGCTGGCCCCGCTGTTGCGGTCCAGCCAAAAATGCAGGCCAATTTAATCTCAGTTAAGGTCAGTGTTCGTGACTCCACAATAAGAAAGAGACTGAGAAAAAATGGGATTCATGGGAGAGTAGCAAGGCAAAAACCTCTGCTAACCAAAAGAAACATCAGTGCTCGTCTCACGAAAAAGCACCTGGATGATCCCCAAGCCTTTTGGGATAATGTTCTATGGACAGATGAGTCACCTTTTTAGATGACAAAGGTCCCATTATGTCTGGTGTAAAGCAAATTACAGCAGTCATGGTGGTGCTAGTGTGATGGTGTGGGGATGATTTGCTGCCTTGAGACCTGGACAGCTTGCCATTATTCTAGCAACCATGGATTGTGCTCTGTACCAGAAAATTCTTAAGGAAAATGTCCAGTCATCTGTCCATGAGCTGAAGCTGAAGCTGAAGCGTAATTGGGTTATGTCACAAGACAATGATCCGAAACACAAAAGGAAGTCAACATCTGAATGGCTGAAAAGAAATAAAAAGTTTTGGAGAGCCCCAGTCAAGGTGCTGTGACAGTACCTGAAACATAGCAGTTCATGCTCAAAATCCTACCGGTTTGTCTAAATTAAAGCGGTTCTGCTAAGAAGCGTGAGCTAAAATACCTCCACAGTGATGTGAAAGACTGATATCAAATTATACAAAGTGTTTGGTTCCTGTTATTGCCATTAAATGTGGTACAACCAGATATTATGCTTAAGGGGAACAATTATTTTTTCACATGCGTGGAAAAAGTTTTGATACCTTTCTTCATTAAATACATGAAATAATATATATATATATATATATATTTTTTAAATTTGTGTTTACTCAGCTTCTGAGTAAAAGTTGTGCGTTCATACAAATTGTGTGAGTATCGGAAATGACTTTGCTTTATTTGATTATGCGTCAAATGTGCAGTTTCTGGCTGAAAGACATCACTTAGACATCTCTCTGAGCTCCTGTCCTATTGTAAATGGAGCGGGGGGGGGGGGGGGGTTCTAACCCCAACCAGCCCTTCATTGGTAAGCCCCTCCCCCGTGTATTTTCCCTGTGTCATTAGCTTTGCTCTCTTTTTTGGACACCTGTGTAGGAACAAGAGCCGGGTTTCCAGTAAAACACAGCTCTGCTTAATTACCCCCCCCCCTTCTGTGTGTTTCCACTTTACAGCACTGATGTCACAGTGTACCCCCCCCCCCCCCCCCCCCCGCCCCCGCCCCCGCCCAGCTCGACCAGCAGCAAAGGCAACATGGAATCCATTAAAGACGCCAGTAATGGAATAGCCAGCCCACAATGCATCTGTCACTATTTGTGTCTTTTTGCCCAGGCTTTGGAATGCTCCGCCTGGCTCAGCGAGTGCTACATTTGGTTTTTGATTTTCTGCATTGCGCCCTTTTTTTATTTGCTTCTTTATCTTCCCCCTCCACAAAGGAAAAAAAAAGAAAAAGTGTTTGTTTATCCACAGCAATGAAGAAAATCCGTTCGATTTTATGACTTGCTCAAAAAACGTAAACGCCGTCTATCAATTTGCTGCTCCTGCGTGTATATGAGTGTGTGTTGATTGGTTACTGCTTTTTGCCGTGGTAATTTTTTTCTTTTTTTTGCATGTCATTCGGTGGAACAGGTTTTGCCTGATGGCGGAGTTTGAGTCCCTTCCTGCTCCTTCCATCTTTGAATTCCTCAGTGAAGCAGCCCTCTGCGTTTTGCCGAGCTGGGCTGCTCTCTGGTAATTAAGCCAGGACATCTGTTGTTGTACAGGCTGTACAAACTTGCAGAGGCAATTTGATA
Organism: Anguilla anguilla; assembly: GCF_013347855.1. Lineage (NCBI taxonomy): Eukaryota > Metazoa > Chordata > Actinopteri > Anguilliformes > Anguillidae > Anguilla > Anguilla anguilla. The sequence goes on from NC_049211.1 coordinate 35,493,748, forward strand.
CCAATTCACAAAGGATGAATACAGTGCCACCCCCCCCCCCCCCCCCCCCCCCACAGCCCTCCAAAAAAACACCCACATACACATAACTCTACCACCCTCCTCCCTCCAAACCCTTGGTTTAAGTTTAAGCCACATCTGGAAGAACACCAATTTGACGACACTGTTACATATTCTTTTATCACAATTCTAGAAAAGTCTCCTGCTAAAACTCAAAGATAATAATGTTCAGTAGACTGCAACAGCTGCATCTGGTTACCTGGCACAAAGCCTCTTGAGTTCTGAAGCCCAAAGTTATGTTTTTCTTTTTGCCATCTTTAACAAAGTGCAGTTACTCTGGACAGGGGTGTGTCCGATTTACTGGATTACAGTGGGCATTGTAAGAAAAGCTTTGATAATGCACTAATCTTGCCACCATAGATGATTGATTAATAAGAATAGTCAGCACAGCTATGAAACAGGTGGTAAAAATATCTGAAGAAGATTTAGCATCAAATCAGACATTTCTGTGGCACAGGGAGGTAATGGCTCAAAGAATGACTCCCTACAAAATTGTATTTTTTAAATAATATTTCAGAAAACTGTGTTGCTGGCAGCTTAATAACTAATCAAAAATGTTCACAGGCCATAAAATGGCAAATGACTTTGTACGTTGGCCAGAAGATGTGTTTAAAAAGAACATTTGCCATCTTAAATTTCTGTGAATTTTATGGATTCTTTAATATGCTCCTGGTGTGGTTATGTGAGAAAATAAAATCATGTGAAAGCCTTTTGGTTGGAAGTTCCTATTCCTATTCAGTGCAAGTCTGTGGTCGATATATTCAACCAAACACATTCTCCTGGGTTTATTCTTAAGTACGTTCAGGCAAACAACCCCCTACCCACACTCCCCAGCCCCCCAACAAGGGTCACTTTTCAGCCATGGTTACCCTGAAAAAAACTCCAATACAAACCTTCTGAAATTGTTCTGTGAATCTGGAAGACTGTGTGTTTTTGTGCTGGTTAAGACAAGCTGAGTTATTTCCTGGTTCAGTGGATAATGTACTCACAGTGAATTCCTCCGCAGACTGCCTTCTGCTGCTCCACCATCCCAACTCCCCCCACCCCCACCCCCCAGTGGGTACTTCCTGTGTGCTATACTGGAAACTGTCAGGTGGCTTGGCCTTGTCTCACACAGATCTCAGCCATCTTTAACCCCAGCCAGAGGAAGAAAAAAAAAAAAGCTTTAAAATAAAAGAAAGAATAATTTTTAAATGGTTTCCCTCAGACGAAATTGGCTCTGATGTGAACGGGACTCGGACTCCACCCCCTTCGCCGCGAAGCACATCTTCTGGCGAAGGGAAACGAGGATCTTTTATTCACAAACACTTTTTTTATGGGAAAGCATAACATTTGACAGTAAATATGTCCGAAACAACACACAGTTAAATTTCTTGCGGTGCTGCGGCCTGACTGTGCACATGAATCTCATTACGGACGCTTTCATTTCCCTCGAAAGACGCGTCTGTAAAAAAATGGATAAAATGATAAATTTAAAAAAATAAAAAGGAGGACCGACGTCTGTCTGCGGCCTCCCAGAAGATTTCGATGGCGCTGGCCTTCCCGCTCCACATCTCGCCCCACTTTTATCCCCCACATCTGTGAGGCTCGTAAAAAAAAAAAAAAAACATAACGCTGGCCGTTTGCGCCATGGTGCGGCGGCGAACCCTTCCCCTGCTCCGCAGTCGTATTTCTTATGCCCGCGCATGAACCTTCCTCGCACTTCTCCTGACATTCTTTTTAAAAAAAAAAAAAAAACACACATAATGTCCTCTTCCCCTGGCAAAATGTCCCCCTTTCTCCCCACGATCATTCCGTTTCAACGTCTCTCTCAAAGGGGAAAAATAAAAAGCCATAAACTGCGAATGTGGCACACCTGAAAATATCTACAGGGGTTGTGGGGGGGGGGGGGCGGGGGGGAGTTTAGGGACAGATCACAGGAGCTGTGTGTGGAAGGCCTTTGGTTTTATAAAGCTATTTGTGACCAACTCACGGGGAAGCTGCGCTGCCACGCCTGCCTTTTAGTACCAACTGTCATTCTGCAGCGACGGACTGACAACCCCCACCCCACCCCCAAAATGCCTGTTCGTTTTATAAGACTACTGCAAAGAGTCTGTATCTTAGCCTAGCCACACACGGTATGCACATATGTACGTGTGGTGTGCTTGTGCGCGTCTGTGCGTGTGCTTGTTCGGTGTGTGTGAGTATGTGTGAGTGTGTGAGTATGTGTGCGTTCATGTGCATGTGTGTGTGAATACGTACCATGATCTCTGTACGATTTCGGTCAAAGACATATTTTTTCCTCTTGATTTGGCCACAATTATTTATTTGTACTCAAAAAATTCACATGAGATTAAAGTGCACTTTTCAGCTTTTATTTAAGGGCATTTTTGTACACTTTGGTTTCACCATGTCATATATAACGTATAAAACTTTATATATATAACCTCCCCATTTCAGGGCATCGTTCATGTTATGTAAATGAAAGTGGTCTTGTTTAGTACTTTGTCACATATCCTTTCTTTGCAATGACTGTTTGAAGTCTGTGACCCATAGACATCAGCAGGTGCTGAGTATCTTCTCTGGTGATGCTCTGCTAGGCCTGTACTGCAGCCATCTTCAGCTCCTGCTTATTTCAGAGACTTGTTGCCATAAGTTTTCTCTTCAGCTTATGAGCCGCATGTTCAGTTGGATTCAGACTGGGCAACAGACTTAGCTAGTCAAGAATTTTCCAGTTTTCTGCTATGAAAAAAAATTGTTTCTTTAGCAGTGTGTTTGGGATCATCGTCTTCATCGTCATCAACTGTAGAGGTCTTCCTTGGTCTACCAGGCCCTTTGCAATTACTGAGGTCACCAGTGCTCTCTTTCTTCTTACTGATGTTCCAAACTGATGTTTATTTTGGTAAGCCTAAGGTTTGGCCGGTGTGTCTCTGACTGTCTCTTTCTTATTTCCCAGTCTCAAAACGGCTCCATTGACTTTCATTGGCACAACTCTGGTCCTCATGTTGACAAACGCCAATAACAGAAGACAATCAAAAGCCTAGAATCGAGATTAGATGCTGAAAGTTCTCTTATAGCTGCTCCAAGGAAACAATTAAACACACCTGACTAATCAGAAGCACCTGTGAAGCCATTTGTCCCAAGTATTATGATGCCCAGAAATGGAGGGACCATTTATAAACAGTGCTGTAATTTCTACATGTTAAAACCAAAGTGTTTTAAAATACCTTTAATAAAGGTGAGAATGTGCACTTTAACCTTTAATCTACATGATGAAATCAAAATGAATAAAAATGACCCTTCAGAAAAGCTGAGAATCGGCACTTTAATCACATGTGAATTGTTTGATTACAAATCTAAATTTGTGGAGCACAGAGCCAGATAAAGAGAAAAAAAAATGTCCCAGTGTATATGGTCTTCCTCATTTTGTGTCATTGTCTTCCTGTCATTAAGGCCTGTGATTAGGCAATTGGGTAAATCAGGACTTGGTTCGTTGTCATTTTGAGGTGATTTCACCTCTTAGTTTGCTCAGACGGGTGAACTGAATGGGGCTTCAGTAATGGGTGGCTTCAGTAACAATGCAAGACGGGTCCTTAATTTTTCCTGTCACCCAATGGACGTGTGCAATGAGGCAGACACCGAGGCTCATAAACGTGAGAAACTGTTCTGTCCACTGACTGTCTCTCTAAAAACATATTTTTAAAAATCTTTCATCTGCATCGGCACCACAGCACTCTCCTTCAGGGCAATTTGGTGGGGTTGAGAGATTTTTGGCAGTGAGTGCTGTCACGCACTCAGTGCCACCCCGCCCCGCCCTGCCTCCACCCTGCCCCCACCCTGCCCTGCCCCCACCTCTTGGCGTGTTTTCTGACTCTGAAGCCTAAGCCTCCTTCATTTCCTGCCAGGTACTTGCCTTAGAATGAGACCTGGGGACCCACCACGTCAGGTGACAGAGACTGGCAGAATTACTGTTACAAATGACACTAAAATTCACAGAGATAAGAGGACAATGATAAACAAACAGAAAAATCAGCAGACCCTCACACATGCCTATACATGCACGCACACATGCACATGCTCACACTCACACACACGCACGCGCGTGCGTGCTCACACACAGAGTTGAATGACAGCCAGCTGTCACCCAGATTTACGTTTTCAGCTGGAGAAAAGGTGAAAAAGAGCAGAAGAGCAAGGGATGTAAATGAAGGACAGAGAATGGGGTGAAGATGGAGGGGGGTATCCTGTGAAGAGCTCTTCCTCACAGAGAACGATAGCAAGAGAAAAACTTTATGAACTTTTTTATTTAAAAAAAGTCTTCAAAAATATCATATACAGTGCATGCCATAATAAGACAAAGACATTTTTTTCTTGATTTGGCTCTGTATTCTTCAAATTTGAGATTTTAATGTAACAATGTGATCAAAGTGCACATTCTCAGCTTTTATTTAAGGGTATTTTTATACATTTTGCTTCCACCATGTAGAAATTACAGCACTTTTCATACATAGTCAGGGCATAACGTTTGGGACAAATGCCGTCACAGGTATTTCTGATTAGTCAGGTGTGTTGAATTGCTTCTTTAGTGAAAGCATGAGACAGCTTTCAGTATCTAATTTTGATTTTAGCCTTTTGATTTTATTGACTTCGGAATCTGTTATGAGCATTTGTCAACATGAGTACCAGAGTTGTGCCAATGAAAGTCAAGGCAGCCATTATGAGGCTGAGAAACAAGAAAAAAACAGAAACACAGGCCAAACCGTAGGCCTACCAAAATCCACTGTTTGGAACATCTGTAAGAAGAAAGAGAGCACCGGTGTGCTCGGAGATCACAGAGGGCCTGGGAGCCCAAGGAAGACCTGTCCTGAAGAATTCTCACCGTAATGAAGAAAAACCCCCCAAACAGCTGTTCGACAGATCAGAAACAGTCTTCAGGAGGCAGGCCTGGATGTGTCAGTGCCATCTGTCTGCAGAAGCCTTCATGAACAGAACTACAGAGGCTACACTGCAGGATGCAAACCACCAGTCAGCCACAAAAACAGGGTGGCCAGGTTACAGTTTGCAAAGAAGCACCTAAAAGAGCCTGCAAAATGAGCCTAAAAGAGTTCTGGGAAAAGGGTCTTGTGTACAGATGAGACTAAGATTCATTGGTATCAGTGTGATGGCAATAGCAAAATGTAGAGGCCAAAAGGAACTGCCCAAGTTCCAAAGCACCCCCCCCCTCATCTGTGGAACATAGTGGGGGTGTTATGGTCTGGGCATGCGTGGGTGCCACGGGTACTGGCTCACTTGTCTTCATTGATGATGCGACTGCTGATAGCAGCAGCAGAATGAATTCTCAAGTGAACAGAAGCATCTTATCTGCTCAAATTCAACCACATGCCTTCAAATTCCTTTGACGGTGTTTTATCCTACCGCAAGACAATTATCCAAAATATACCGCTAAAGTAACGAAGGCGTTTATCAAAGCTAAAAAGTGGAAAATTATTGACTGGCTAAGTCATGAATCCAAATGATGAACACATGTTTCATATGTTTAAATGAAAACTTAAGGCAACTAGCCTCCAAAACAAGCGGGATCTGGCTGCAGTACAGGCCTGACACTCAGCACCTGATGATGTCTATGGTACACAGACTTCAAGCAGTCATTGTATGCAAAGGATATGTGACAAAGTACTAAACATGACGATTCTCTGACATGGGGGGGGGGGGGGCGGGGGGGGGGGGGGGGGACGACGACAACGCCTATGTATAAAAAGTGCTGTGATTCCTATACATGGTGAAATCAAAATATACAATCATTCCCTTAAATAAAAGCTGAGAATATGCACTTCAACCACCTTTGAAATATTAGATTACAAATCTAAAATTGTGGATTACAGAACCAAATCAATAAAAAAAATATATGTCTTTGTCCCGAACATTATAGAACGCATTGTATAATGTGGATGTCACAAAAAACAATACTGGTAAAAGAAAAAAAGTCTAGCAAAAAATAGCAATACAGCACATCCAAACCAGCAAAGCAGGGCAGAATAAACAGCTATAGTAAAGGCAACAGAGGGCACAAACCACATGAACTGCTCCCAAATAACCAAGAATTTATTTTAAAATATAGACAACACTGAAATGAACGACAAAGGTCCAGCATGGCTTGAAATGTTGATCATTTTGGAATGCATTTTAAAATTAATTATTGGTTGTTTGGGATCTACTAATGAGGTGTGTGGACTCAAAACTCATCTTCTTACTGCTTATCTTCTCTCACACATCTGTGATGTTGTTAACATTGAGTCAGACAGAGGGTGACAGGAATAGACAGAGCCTCCCTGAAAACACCAGAAGGAGACTAAGGGGAAAACAGGAACAAAACCCTTAAAAGAGGGGGCAGGAAAAGGGACACACAGAGAAGAACAGAAACGAGTGGATAGACAGAGAGTGAAAGAGTGAATGAGAGAATGTGAAAGGTGAAAAAGCTCTTTACAGATGTCGCAAGGAGCAATAAATCACTGTGGACCTGAGGGTACCCAAATACTTTGTGGCTGAGAGTCTGTGTCGCAGCCTAGAGGCTTTTGAATGACTAAAACATGAGTGGGAGCATTTTGAGTAACGTCCGACTCCCACGAACACCCCCCAACCCCCCTGAAAAAACACCAACATAGCAGCATTGCGCTAGTTGCATAGTGGTGTTCATCGGCATAAAATCTAACTCACACTCGAAAGCACTATTTTAAAAATAGTGTCGAATTGGCACTCTGGGAGGAAGTAGACAGATCTTCGATCTCCGATTAGTGGCGGCAGGCGGCCCGACAGCATAACAAATTATCTGTTTGCGTGTGGGCTTTCCATCCCCGTACGCCGTAAACCTGCCAGCGATGTTTCTGCACAGATAGCCTCGTGTCAGGATTCAGGTGTTCTTTTTACGTTGTAGTTTAAACAAGAGTTTTATTGCTTTTTGTCGCTGTGTGAGAACAGAAGCGCAAGAAAAGTCCAAAACATGTCGAAACCGAGGACTTAGTCAGTGCACGTTCCTGGTAATAAGTGTTGCCCTCGAACATAACAGCCATTCTCGACGCACCAGCAGGGACACGCAGACTAAAAGGAAAACTACACATTATTTAAAAAAAATAAAGTTAAACATTGATTTAATTTCAAGGTTTCAATGCATACGTAGCATAGGATATGATTAGGCTGAGATGGAAGGAGCTTTTTCTGTCATCCTCTTAAAAATAACATTTAAAAAGGTTTTTTTTTTTTTAATAGCACAATAGCACATTATAAAAGAACAAGCGCGCGCGTTTTTTATTTTGTTTTTTTTATTTTTATTTTTTTTTTTGTTTGTTTGTTTTGGTTTTTTTTTTAACAGATTTATTTTTCACCTGTCTGGGGTGTTTAATCCATTGGTCTCAAAAGTGAGACAAAAATCTGAGAATGTCGTTTTGTAGGAAAATTGTACACTGTTTCAATATTGCTCCTAACTTTTATTAATTAATGAACATGCAGTGTACAAGGGAATTAAAGTATTTTACGTTTTAATGACGGATAGATTAAAGGATGAGGTTTGACATTCACTTCACTTCACTTCATTTCTGAAGTAAGACATGATATTGAAATTTTAACCTTTTCCCATACCAATGCCAAATTCGATGCTGAAATGGAAGTGAAATAAACTTGATTTATCCCTTCATCGGTTTTCTTCAGTGTTAATTGATCACACTAATTTTGTGCAGATCCATACGAGCGGGTACTAATGCTTACCACACATAATTCCCTGTGAGATTTATCAAAAATAAACTAAATTTAATGATCGAAAATGATCGGCTGCTTTTTTTTGTTTTACTAATTGCCCGGAACAAGCAGAATTCTTGCTTAGGCAACGTTGTTTTAGATTCGACGTATCAATTCACAATCACAAAGTTGAGTTATGTCGCCTATTGCATACAGTGTTCAGCACTTGAACACGATTATAAGACGTGAAAGCCTGAAGGAAAATGAAGTGAGTCTACTCTCGGCCAGGCTGCAGTCTGCAGTGCTGTGTGCCTAATTCTTTGCCTTCTTATGTACGCCACTGCCCCCTATCCATTTAAATAGGTGGCGTGACAGCGCCTTTTCCCTTTTTATCCTTGGGTTTCTAACTCAATGGCTCCACCCCTACCACCACGGCCAGTTCTGAAAACGAGACTAGCCTCTAACCGTAGCCTGTAATCTGCGTGGTCTGCATCGGACAGGGTCTGTCGGTGGACAGTTGTAACCAGATAATCATTTCTGCAGAAAAAAAAACATACAGCATGAAGTAGCTAGTAGGAACGGGTGGCCTATTTATTTCTAGCACTACGTTCTTAGTGTTACTATATGCATAAAACATAGGAATGAGCGGGTTACATTTCCTCCTTCCTGCATTTAATCATGCGTGTGTGTCCAAAATAAAATAAAAACATAATTTATATTCAAGCTAAATATAGGCACCAGTTTCCATAACCACCTCATAGGAATAATTGTCCTCTTGTGACTCGCAGTCCAACGCAGTCAATACGCCAGGACAGGAGGACCCGTTCCCCTCGCAGGCTGCCTATTGCAAATGCCTGTGCCACAGCTCTACGCTTGAGTTAGTCATTGAATTTAGTTGTCCATATTGTGCCTGCAGATTTATGAATCCAATAGCTGGATTTTATTTTCAGTTTTGACTTTGTATTCTGCAGCAATATTGCGTATGGATGTGTAAAACGATATAATCTAGATATTGGTTTATTCATTTGTCTTCGTTCTTTCATATAAAATACAAATACAAAGAACAGATATTACAAACTTAACGATATAGCTAGCAACGCGATTAATTAAACCACGTTCTTGCCAAAAATGGTTCCTAGAGATCCGTCCTGTAGGTTTTCATTTCAACCCTAATTTGGCACGCTTGATTGTACAAATTAGCAGCTCAGTGAGATACCTAGCTGTTGAGTGAGGTGCGATTTCTCAGGCTTGAAAACCTAGGCTACATGAAGGTAGATCTCCAGGAACTGGGTTGGGCATCCCTGGATTAAATTCTGCGTCTGATCATTTGGCTATCGTTTAGCTCTTGCACATTTCATAAAGACAGTTTTGCATGTGCTATATCAGCTGTTTGTCTAGAAAATAAGGCCTATGGGGGCAAGATTGATTATCTACTACAGTAGTGCATACGCCATTTAAACACAGGATTGGAATAATCAGACATTAAGTTTGACACATCTATTCCCCGATTAGATACCGTTTGAGCGAGCATTATGACAACAAGCAGGTACTCGCCACACGTTAGGACAAATCTCCGACTTCATAAAACAGGAAGTGTGAAAACCATATTTGTCGGATTACTATTGTCTTTGGATAACGGAACTGCTGACGAATGTCAATCGATAGGAATTGCGCAGTACCACAATCATCCTACGGGTGGCAGCACAGCACCTGGTTTTCATTAGACGAGTTTGAAGAGGACCGCGGTCTTATTTAAGACTACTGGTTAAAGTAGAGGTGCAGATATAATAATAATAATAATAATAATAATAATAATAATAACAATAATAATCATTTTAAAAATGCAACACCAATGAAAAGTGTGAAAGTGTCTTTATGCAACTATAAAACATCGCTGCAGGTGTGTAAATTAATAAGACCAATCGGCACTTCTGTTTCCAGGAAGGAGGTTGGGCTGTACCTAACAAGGGACTCCACCTGAATCAAGCCCCGCCCCCTGCAGTGTCAACTCTGTTTCGTCTGATGCCTGTCATGAATAATCAAGGTCTGAATATGTATTAGCCTACATGAAAGCAGCCTCTGTGCTTTTGGCAGATTCCCCTGGCAGAGACATCCTGTTCTCCTACCTGTTCGCCCTGCCGGGCACCTCCAGTATATCAATTTGATCTCCTTTTATGTTTGGGGTCATCTGGACCTGGTCAATCAATGTAACAGGGTAATTTGAAGCAAAAAGATGACAGGGCCCACCTGCCAATAACTCTGAAAACCCATTGAGGCAATCCCAGATGAGTACCAGTGGTGTGTGTACTGTGGGTGGGGTGGGGAGGGTGGGGCGGGGAGGGGAGGGTGGGTAGAGAGGTTCTTCCACACAGACATGTAAACCGAAGCAGATCCCATGACAGTTCTGTGGTGTTGTGTTCTCTTATAAACCCCCACGCTGGATCTGCATTTGTTTCGTGAAAAATGCAAACATTTTGATGTATGAGAGATCAGCCAGATTATATTACACAAAAAAATAATTATCAGAACAGAATCTCAAATACACTTGATTACTTAATGAAAATTACATGTCGCTTTGTCTACGATTTAGAGAAAAAGGATAAACTGAAACTCCCTTGAAAACATTGCTTTATCGGAAGGACCTGTTGAGACTTAAGGCACTTTAAGCCTTTTTATACAGCAAAGATAATTTCTCCAAACAGTCAGGAAATCCAGCGAGTTTCCATGAGCTGTGTAGTGGGACCATTTATTTATTTAATTATATATTCATTCGTTTATTTGTGAGATGAAAGTGCAATTAAACTCTTATACAATGCCGAAGCAGTATCCAATGCATTGCCCTTGTCTTTAGAGCCTAATTCACGTCACCTGTCTCTCATTGTGCATTGATAGCTTGCCTAAAATAGGAACGGCGACATGCTATTAAATTGTAAAAGAAGAGCACAAGTGTCATATTAACTAGCCACTTAATATAGTACGTGATAAAAATTTACAATGGATATTTCAATACGGACACGGTTGATTAAATTTCAACCAGTGACCGTTGTATTAAAATGACCGAAATCATGAATTCCTTTTATGTGGCCAGCAAAAGGAGTTCCATAGCCTTCCATAGAACCTTTAATCGAGAATGTCGTTTTGCCCCGACAAATGTTGTACAAATACCCGTTCCGCAGTTTCCTTGTCGCGAGGGTTGTGCGCTCGTGCCGGGACCGCGATGCAGGCTTGGGCTGAAATGCCGTGAGGCTGCTGACGTTTGGCGGTAATGCAGCTCTGGCGCTTCCACAGACAGGAAATGGCGTTTTCTCCAGGGTGTTTACACGTTTCACATTCCTGGGGGAGGGGAGCGTCGAGCCATCGGCTGTCCGTCAGCCCCTGGGAGGGCGGCCTGGATTCACGGTCGTGTCACTGTGCCAGGTGCCACAGAGGTGGACTGGGCCAAGGATGTGCCCACATCTCCTCCTGGCCACAGGGCACCTGCCATGGGCCACCCCCTGGGCGGAACCTCTCAGCTCAGTGTGGAATTACGTAGCTCAGGATGAAGCTCAACCAAGGACAAGGCCATTAGAACCAATTAACAAAGGACCTTGACTTGAGCGGGGAAGTCACTGATCACACAATGGGTGCATTCAGTCAGTGGCTGTCTATCGCAAACATGGCCCCTGTCTTCTTTTTTTTTTTCAAATGCACAACATCCCCCCCCCATCTGTGCAAAATACAGCCCAAAGGGATGTGCTCAGAATACAGCTTCAAAACAGCTACTTTGAGGTGGCTGCATGCTACGATAAACAGTTTGGACACACATTTCTTGATATTTATGGTGAGTGGTAAGGAGCAGATCCAAACAGCATTACACTGACTATATCAGCAATGTACGGAAAAAATGGTTTTTTACTTTGTATACAATATTTGATACTCAGATTTTATTTGGCTTTATTTTGCTGTTCCTGTTTTGACAATAAATTTGTTATAAGAGCATCCCAGTGAAGCTAGAAGTGCAGGGGTCTTTTCCACGAAGTGCTGTGGAGTTTAATTCCAGCTCATGTCAGGTCCAGTTTAAAGCCAATTGAACCAAATGGCTCAATCTTTGCATCTTTTAGCATTGTGTTTTAGGAAACTGACACGGGGGACAGGTGGGTAGACAGAGGAGTGCCACAGGAGATCATTCAGGAAGTAAACGCCTACAATCACAACCCATACGCAGAAAAGAGAGTAACAGACAAAGAGTGACGAGTGGAAGAGAAGAAAGTGATGTAAAAATCTAACAAAGAAAGAATGTTCAGTTCAGTTCCATTTTATTTGTATAGCGCTTTTTTACATAGGGGAAACAAAAAAAAAGGAAAAATAAGCAAAAGCAAGAAAATGTGGTAAATAAAAAACTCCCCATTGGAATAAAAAAGCCCTCAAACAGTGGTGAGAAAGAACTCTCAAATAGGCCAAAATTTTGGGTGGAATCTGGCTATAGAAGGGGAGCCCATCCTCCGTTGGCCGCCCCAACGTACAAGCGAAGATAGTATTAATGGTAGAAGAAATCTGAGGAGGGATCTATTGGACCAAATAATACAATTGGATGGACAGGTTACAGCCTGTGGTAGTTAATCTAGCTCAGTGGTCTCCAACCCTGGTCCTGGAGAGCTACAGGGTCTGCTGGTTTTTGTTTTCAACTTTAAATCAGCATCCAATTGAGACCCAAGACACCAGGTGAGTTGAGTTAACTGTGTAATCAACTGCTCTAATTGATTCATGAAGTGCAGAGTCACTATGAAAACCAGCAGGCCCAGTAGCTCTCCAGGACCAGGGTTGGAGACCACTGATCTAGCTGGTGAAACAGACAGTCCAAGAGAAGATATGTATATTAATATGCAGTTCAGAGCAGCCGGGTGAAGCATCTAGGCATCCTGGTTGTGTCTTTCTGTGGACCTGAACCAGGAGAGGGATGAGGGACTGTGAACTCAGGGTGGGAGGAAGGACCAGATGCCCCAGGGAAGCGAGCAGAGATTGAAAAGTTTATGCACTATATAATTATGAGATTAACTGCTGCAGATGTAGGGGTCTGAGTGTAATATGGAAAAGCCTCAGGGCGCTATGCTATGGATGCATGTCTAAAAGATGTCGTGGAAGGCGGCATGTACAGCTGTGAGCATGATCCTGAACAGACAGTACCACAATATGGCAGCAAACCAGGGCATTCGTCCATAGGGACAGGGTCTCACAGTCTGCTCAGCTCACATGACAGCTCAGCGCTTTTGATTTACCCCTCCCAGACATCTTTAACAACAGGTTTGACTAAAAAAGGTGAGTTTTGAGCCTGAGCTTAACTGCTGTCGAAAGCCCAAAGGGAGAGTACTCCATAAGACAGGAGCTCTGTGAGAGATGGCTCAGCCATCCCAATATAATTTTAGATATACTTGGAATATTCAAACAGCCAGCTTCTTGTGAGTGAAGAAATCTTAGAGGAGAATCAGTAACTCGCTATAAGATATTCTGGAGCCAAATCGTTTAAAGCCGTTTGCGAATCTTGTAGTAAATTTAAAATTTAACGGGCGACCAGCGAAGAGCTGTGAACGCCAGACTGATATGCTCACATTTCTTCGTTTTTCTAAGTACTCCAGCGGCTGCGTTCCACGTCAGTTGGAGACATTTTAAGGCTGAATTAATGCAACCAGACAAAAAAGCACGACAGTAATCCAACCAAGAGGTTACAAAAGCAAGAGCCGTTCTTAAGTATCCGGCGGGGAAAACGTCTTTTTTAATTTAGATACGTTCCTCGGTTGTAAGAAGGCCACTCTTGTGACATTATTCATGTGGTCCTGGAAGGAGAGATCTAAATCAAAAGTCGCAGCAAAGTTTTTAACAACTGCGTTGGCTGAGGCAGAGAAGCCATCTAAATTTAAAGAAAAGTCTAAGGATTTATCTCTCAGAGATTTGGAGGCTACTGCTAACATCTCAGTCTTATCTGAATTCAATGAGAGGAGATGTTGGGTTGCCCAGGCCTTTATGTCTGTCTGAAGCTGGCATGGGCTGTAATGTTGGCTGAAAGTGCAGAGCCAGGTTAGAATCTGAAGCTGGCATGAGCTGTGATGTTTGCTGAAAGTACAGAGCCAGGTTAGAATCTGAAGCTGGCATGAGCTGTAATGTTGGCTGAAAGTACAGAGCCAGGTTAGAAGTCGGACGGTCCAGTGGCTGTTTTGGCGGTCTTCATTTCATTTATTTGCAGCATTCCTTCGTCCAAAACTGCGACAATCAAAGCAGTCCAGAAACGGATCCAGTCCAACGTTTAATCTGGTGCAACGGATTGTGTTACTATGTTTGCCACACGGATACGTTATACATATTTACATCGCATGTCGATGTTGGGGTGGAAGTAAAAAAGGGTTGTTGAGCTTTTTGTGACCATTATTTTTCTTTATTTATTTTTTGAGAGGGAAAGTTGGGTAGGGGGATAGGGGAATTGAAATAGTTTGTTGTTGTTGTTGTTGTTGTTGTTGTGTGTTAGGCTTCTGGAATGTTCTTGCATGCCTGCACCTAACTGAAAATAATTTCCTCTTGAAGACAAACTATCAATCTTATCTCTATGTCATACTCTATGTCATATTTTCAGATAATGTAAATTAATATGCTTTGACAGATTCCATATGTGTCAGTAGAGGGTTTGGATGGGTGTAGAGATGGTTGGGAGGTGGTGTTGAGGTGTGGAGTGGCTCTTCTTCAACCTTGTTCAGTTGGCATTGCCTCATCTGCACGCCACGCTCTGTGTAAGACACATTTATTGCACATTCATAATGTATGCATTTTCATTATGCGTCTGAAAACAGAACGTTTGTGATGTATTTAACTCGTATTTCAATATTAGAGGGTTACATACGGTTTAATCAAGTTGATTAAACATGATACTTTCATTCTTGTGCCCTCTTGAGGGTGTCTACTGTTAGCCTGTTACAGACTATGCGATATTTCACAAACATAGAGAACAACAAAGAAACAATGAAGGTGAGGTGAGAATGGATGAGGTTGCAGGTGAGAACGGATGAGGCTAGCATGTGTCTGCATCTTTAATACCCATAGCTGGCTCTGGTGGAACCAATGAACTTCTCCACTCTCTACTAAATACAATAGGGTAGGGGATGGGGAGCAAACATGTCCCCCTCCAATGCCATACTCACTCCTATATCCTTGACATTTGTAATGGTGGAGGTAGTCATAGTGTAACCAGTGTGCATCCTAGATTAAGTTCATAATGGGTGGTTTAATTATATGTGCAGTGTAAGAAAATGGCCAGAAAGAACTGGAATATTTGACCAAAATCAATGACATAACTTAAGACCAGGGCCACACTTAGAGTAATGAGCAGGGCTGGCAGTCACCTGATACCACCACTTTACCGTAGTTTACAGCAAAGTGTGAGAGATTCTGCAAATTCATGAATAAAACTGGAGTAAGGGCCAGGAGGTCTATAGACCATGACAAGGGCAATAGGCTGAGAAGAGGTGGAATCAGGCTGTGTTAAGTTCATGACTGGCACTTCGGATGAGTTACAATTATGATCTGGTCTTGGGGTCGAGGGAACAGAGGAATTGTATATAATGGCAAACGCCACTCCCTCTTCAACAGAGAAGAGAGTTTTTGTATTTAAGCAGGAGGAGAGGACTCATTTAAAGCCAGGGTCTCATTTGCTTTCAGCCATGTTTCGGTAAAACATAATAAATAAGCAGTAAGAGAAAGAGAGAGCAAAGGGAGAAGGGATGTGGAAATTGAGAGAGCGAGTAAGGCGCTTGTAGAGATGATTTATACCAGTAGTATAATTATCTAGCCCCATCCTCCAACATAGCTCCCTCTGTCTCTTTCTCCATCTCTCTCTCTGTCTGTATGAGACTCCCCTTCTTTCAGTACTTCTCTTTCTCAATCTCTCGCTCCCTCTCCCCATGTTCCTTCTTGCACTCTCCATCTGCCCCACTCACTCGCTATGTCTCTCTTCCTCTGTCTCCCCCACTCTTTGTCTCATCTGTTCCTCCCATCCTTTCCCTCGCTCTCTGTCTCTGTCCCTCTCCTTCTTTCTCTGTCTTTCTTTCTATTTCTAAGCTCGCTCGCTCACCCTCTCTCTCTGCTCTCTCTCTGTCTCTCTATCTCATTCTACCTCTTTCTCTCTACTCTCTCTCACTCTCTCTCTCTATCTCTCACTCACGCTGCAGTCTCTTCTTGCAGCAGCAGTTGATTAAGATTCTACGGGGATGTGACTGCAGCACTTTGCAAATGGAAGACTGGACATAATATCCCTAAAATGCTGTTTTTTTTATCACCTATTTCCCCTCCATCAGCCTGGCAAGCAGGATTGATGGCTGATGGCTGGTCTGACAGCTCAACGTTTTTACGGCCAGATTTACGGGCTATCTGCTCTGGGCTTTACGGCTCAAACTCTGTAAAAATGCTTATTTCTCAGATAAGGCGAAAGAAGGAGAGCGCGTGTGTGTTTGTGCAGGAGGGCAGAACAGCCGGTTAAGCGTGTGTGTGTTGGACCGAGTCAAGCTCTCTCTTTTGCGCCGTGCTGCGTAGATTCACCGGGACGTTCACAGCTCAGCGCTAACCGCTGATACCCCACGGTCCTCTCACTTCCCCAGCTAGCACGTAGCCTTCCTGTTGCCCCCACGAGCGCAGCCAGCCGCTACGCATTAGCTCTGAACCTGCCCTTTCAGCGGCCAGCCCCCGAGTTTGTGAAAAATCGGCCTCTTCCTACCCCGACCAGTCCTTAAATCATCCTCTGCTCTGAGTCCCTGCTCTTGCGGAAGTTAAATAGCGCACTGTATCTGCTATGGTCTTAGAACGACGCATTATATCACAGACGCTGTTATACATCATCAGTGTTACTCTAAGGAACACAAATAATTAATTAATTAATTATTATTATTATTATTATTATAAGTGCAATATCACAAAGAAGGCCCATTTATACTCAATACGTGTAAAATTAGTTGAACAAACCAACTATTAGTGTTGCTAACAAAAGTATGTTGCATTACAATCACTTTAGAAGCTCTTACTGTACATTGTACTATACTGGTCACTTGTACTGTGGTGCACTTGAATTTGTTTGCCCTGCTTTTTACTTATTTCTCATTGCTTTTTACTCGTTGCGCGTTGCTTATTTCTTTTGAATTGTTTTGTATTTGTTACATTTTTAAATATATTTTGTTTGTATTTATGCTTACACTGTGGAAGTGAAGGGGCTGCAAGCATGCCGCTGTACTGGTTACATGTGGCAATAAATTCTTTAATCTTGACTCCTGCTGGGGGAGGGGCAGCACCCAGATGCTGCAGAGCAGAGAGGTCGGGCTGTTGTGTGGGGCCTAGCCATCACCCCTCTACTCACGGGCTCTCTTCAGACAACGGGCCTTAACGCTCAATTTAGATTCTTTAAATGAACTGTTGGAGACGACCCAGCAGAGAGAGAGAGAGATTTATATCTCTCCTTCAGAACCTCCTTACTTTAAAGAAGACACCTTTTTTTTCAGGTGCAGCAGGAGATTTGTCATTTCCTGGGCCAGGGAAATGTGCTGATCCGTGGTGATGTAAATGCCAGGACCGAAGAGAAACCCGACTTCATCAGCATATACGGTGACGACCACGTCATTGGCCAGAACCACCTTCATCTCCTCGTTTATTTCACAGGAGTAATTATGGCAAATGAAGGCCCGCGCAGATATGGATCCATTCTCTGTCAGAGCCTTCACAGACAGGCCACTAAGCTGTCTGTCAGATCACGGGCAAATTACTGAAAAGGGACAGAAACTAACAACACAGCCACAAAGCCCAGTAAGCTGTACAACGTTCGTAAATCTTACAGATGGCCCCGAAACCGCACAAAAGAGTACCAGAAAGCAATTCAAGACCAAGAACTATAATCACTGCCAGATCAGGCAGTGCAAAATATGAATTACATTGTTGAAAAATTGGCCTTAATATCCAATCTAAAATTATGTTAAAAAAAGGCGAAAAATGAAACAAAAGTGTTTCGATATTGAGTACATAAAAATGAGAGAAAACAAAACACAGAACATTGTCTAATCAAAACCATAAACAACCAGATAATCAGGATCAGTACCTCAGTTATTGTGATACTCTAAAACAAACACATGTTCTCACAACCAAAAAAACAACACGCAAAAACATGAATTGACTTTAGTTGAGAAGTTTCTTAACTCAACCCCTTATGGGACAATGGAAATTTCTTTAATAAACCACAGAACGAGTAAGCGCCCATTAAAAATGGATATATGGAAGAATCATTTTGATAAATTCTATAGTAAATAGATTTTCTTTTCTTTTTTTATTAAAAAAAAAGAATACCAATAAAGTTTACATGAAAAATTGAAAGAACTGAAAATCTCCATCAAAGACAAACAGAATCCTCTGGACTCCATCATTACAGAACAGGAATTATTGGAAAATCTGAAATCCCTGCAACCAAAAAAAAGCCAGGGGACTGGATTATATTCTAAATGAGATGCCGAAAAAAACACAGATGAGCAATTTAAGAGCGCCATTTTAAAACTGCTCAATTTTGTTCTTAGCACAGGTTATTCTCCTTACATCTGGAATCAAGGATTCATAACCTCCATTTTGGAGTGGATAAAGATTTGACCTTAACAACAACGGAGACAATCTGGGGAATATTCTTTGTAGTATTATAAAAACAAGGCTCATACATTATGATGTAATCAAATCAAGCCACACATTAAATATGTTTGCAATTGAATTTGGAATAAAACAACAAATTATTCACTCGCTTATATTCCACAAAATTGGACAAATCAGCTACATCTGCTCTCACTTGATAAAGGAATCAAATTATTGCTGTGTGCAAATAATCTGGTTATGCTGTTGCCCACCAAACGGAGGCTGTAGCAGAATCTAGGCTTGCTGGAGAAATTCTACAAGACCAGGGCCCTTGCCGTAAACTTCAATGATTTTCCAGAAAAGATCCAGATCTCTGCAGATCTGACATTATTTTACTCAAGGGACAACAAATATAGAATGTACTAAAAATGAAAGATTAAGGATGAACGATTAGCTGAACAGAGAGAATGGCATGGCATTCGGCTCTATAACAAGAACACATTGTGGCAGGTTATCTGACCACGTTGAAAGAAATGTAAATCCAGAAAAACGTTGACAAAATACAGACAGGGTGAGCACCACCTGGGTATAGAGCCTGGCCGACACCGACGAATCGGACAGCCCTAAAGAAGAGAGGCCGTGCTCAAACTGCCACCAACAGCAGACTTATACAGAGCCGAAGTTCCCCGCCAACTTTGGAAAATATAAACAAATTCAAGGAAATCTCTTCCCAAAGTCCATAATCCAAATATTCCAGCCTGAAACAAAACAAATGCAAATACCCCTCAGAGGGAAATATTCAGAAAATCTGGCAGCAGATTACAAAGCTCCATTCCACAATTCATTGCTATTTGTCATTTTATGCATTCAGTGTTATTATTTCATTATGTTTGATGATTATTAAGTTTCATTGTCTTCATTCTTCCACAAATGAAAAGTGTTACACAAGCAATATGCTTTGCCAATATGTATGTTAAAATATATCAAGCCAATCAAATTAAGAGAGAGAGAGAGAGAGAGAGAGAGGGAGTATGTGGTTCCAAGTGTGTCACTCCATCAGCAGAAAGCGTTTAGCTGCTCCAGGCCTGTCAGGGAGGGCAGCTGTGCGTGCAGAAGGAAAGATTTACTGCCACCTGCAGAGAGAGAGAGAGAGAGAGAGAGAGAGAGAGAGAATGGGGGGAAGGGAGAGAGCGTGGGGGGGGAGGGAGAGAGAAGGGGGGAGGGAAAGAGAGACAGCAGGGGAGAGGGGAAGGGGGAAATCCAGATGGGGAAGAAAAAGAGGTGAGGGCGGACAGAGGGAGAGATAGAAAGAGATGGATGGAGAGAGGGAGAGATGGGAAGGGAAGGATGGAGTGGGAGGGAGTGGGAGGTGCCACTGACAGTACGAGTCTGACCATCGAAAGGAACTGGAGATGGAGCTGAGGCAGAGGAAATTGTGGAAAGGACAAACGGTTGCAATTCAGTTCAGCCCCGTCACACACGTCCGTGAGCCGATGGACTAGCCTGGGGGAAACCCCAAACAGACGCCCAGCTGACCGCGAGGAGACGGCCCCTCTCACAGTGGCCAGGGTCCCGTGTATCTCAGGCTGCGCTGGGCCGGCGCGCCTTCGACGCGGCACAGACCGCAGCGATTGGACTCCGCCCCCCCCCCCTCCCCCCCCCCCCCCCCCCAGCCGCACAGCGCATACCGCGCGGGCTGAGTGCAGTCGGAATCACAGGACGGACATTATTTGTTCCCAATTAATCTTCGAGCCTTGGGGGCCGTTCTCTCTCTCTCTGCTCCGCCCCCCTCCCTCCCTCCCCCCCCCCCTTTTCCAAGTGGAGTCGCAGTTTGCCTGAGTTTTTCCATCCCGTTTTTTTTCCACGCAGTGTGCCTGGAATGAGGGCAGAAATTTACTGGGAGGAATCTGACAGAAAAATATGTGTGGTCCCGGTGCAATTAAACCCAAACACCTTCCTTGATGCTGTAAATCCAAGTGGTAATGTCTTCCAGAAACTAGGCAATGGCTCATTTACAGCGGGGACGTAGGTAAAAAAAATAAGGGCGAACTATCAATCTCATCATTCATGTACACATGGCGAAGGTCTGTGAGCCAGCTTGCCCTACTGTCCATGCGCATGTGTGCTTGTGTGATTATGTATGACTGCGTGCATGGATGTGTATGTATGTGTGTGTGTGTGTGCGTGTGTGTGTGTATGTGTGTGTGTGTGTGTGTGTGTTTGTGTGAGTATGTATGAGTGTGTGTATGGGTGTGAGTATGTCTCTGTGTGAGTATGTATGAGTGTGTGTATGGGTGTGTATGTGTCTCTGTGTGAGTATGTATCAGTGTGTGTGTGTGTGCATGTGCATGTGCATGTGTATGTATGTGTGTGTGTGTGTGCGTGTGTGTGTATGTGTGTGTGTGTGTGTGTGTTTGTGAGTGCATGTGTGTCTGTGTCTGTGTGTGTGTGAGTATGTATGAATTTGTGTGTATGGATGTGCGCGTGTCTGTGGGACTATGTGTGTGTGTCTATGTCTATGTGAGTATTAACAAATGTACAGTATGTATAGGTGTGCATGTGTGTGAATCTCTGTGTGAGTATGTATGAGTGTGTGTGTGTGTGTGTGTGTGTGTGAGTATGTATGAGTGTGTGTATGGGTGTGAGTGTGTCTCTGTGTGAGTATGTATGAGTGTGTGTATGGGTGTGTATGTGTCTCTGTGTGAGTATGTATCAGTGTGTGTGTGTGCATGTGCATGTGTGTGTGTGTGTGTGTGTACGATCCCACTGGCTCCCCGCAGCCTCCTGGAGTCCCAGAGCACAGTTCTGGTTCTCTGCCCAAAAACTGGACCCACTCGACCCATTTGATGTGGGTAAGTAATTACACCGATTATTCACTCCGAATTGATATTGTTCTCTGTGCAGCCTTAAAGACTCAACGGTTCACCTCCACGGGTTCCCTCGTTCTGTTTCCCTTTCTCCGTGCCAATAGCAAGCCGGCTTCATAAAGAGCGCGGTATCTAGGCGTTCCTTCTTGGCTGACTGAAACGAAAACATAATATCCAGTTTCCAAAACAAAGCTGGAATCGAGGAAAGGAACCAGCAGGGTGGTATATGCCCGACCCCGGCCTGCTTGGATGGGAGACATCAAGGAGACAATAGTGGCACTGTTACAAGTGGGTGGGTGTCATGCTTACTCCGCGCTTCAGTCTGAGCTGCGGCTAACTAGAACAGAAACCAAAAAAGAGTGGCTCAGAAAACAGTTGAGGTCGGTCCTGTAAAACCGCGGTAAACACAGACGTTCGCGACGAACGCGGAGGCGTTTAATCTCACGACAGTAAAGCGAAGCTTGGGGCGCCGGTACTGCAACATCCGACCGCGGCAGTAAAGAAACACTTCTTACTTTATTCATTCGCTTGTTTACTTTTTTTTGTGTTGATGCTAATGTTCATCAGGAAACTGTGATCTCACCACCGTGCCGATTGCCCAGAGATCCAGGTGGGTGTTGGGTGATGTTTCCGCACGGTGGCCTGGAGCACCTGGATGTTAAACTGAGGGAATTGTCAGGATTCAGGAAAATGAGTGATCAGACCACCAGCCTTGAGTTATCTCTCCAACATAAATCACTTTCTGATTGGAACCCCATAAGCCACAGCTGTCCTGACCTCCTCTCACTCTCCCCTTCCCTGACCTCCTCTCCTGCTCTCCCCTTCCCTGACCTCCTCTATCACTCTCCCTTTCCCTGACCTCCTCTCACACTCTCCCCTTCTCTGTGTCCTCTTACACTCTTCCATTCCCTGACCTCCTCGCCTGCTCTCCTGTTCCCTGACCTCCTTTTACACTCTCCAGTTCCGTGACCTGCTCTCACACTCTTCCGTTCCCTGACCTGCTCTTACACTCCTCCGTTCCCTGACCTGCTCTCCTGTTTCCTGTTTCCCGTTTCCTGCTCTGCTCGGCTCCTCATTAGCTTGAATAGTAATATCGCGGGAGGGAGAAAAAAGGGGCAGGAAAATGTAAAAAGGAATTTGGAAGAGCATTTTAAAGAGGCCGTTTGATCAGAATCATTATTTTTTTTGCGGTTCTCCAAAGACTCGTAACTGCCGGGCTATGAAGAGAGAAACACCGCAGCAGGGCTTCATTTAAAACCGGAAAGGTCACAGCACCAACCAAGAGCCGCTGCTCTGCCAAAAACACAACATAAAGACCGAGGAGAGGAGGATGGGGAGAGAGAGACAGAGAGAGAGAGAGGGAAAGGAGGAGAGAGAAAGAGAAAAATGGAGAGGGGAAAGGGAAAGGCAAAAAAGGGAAAAGAGAAAAGATGAGAGAATGAGAAGGGCCAGAAGAGAGAAGTGGAGGAAACCAGAGAGGAAGGAGAAAGAGGATGAGTGAAAGGATGGGCAAGACAGAGGGAAGAGGAGGGAAAAAAAAGTGGAGGTTGAGAAGGTGGAAAAGGGGAACGGAAAAAGAAAGTGATGAAGTAGAGGGAATTACAAAGGAAAAGGGGAAACAAACATGAAAAATTTCAGTCAGATTAATGAGAGGTTGACGGATAGATGACAGCAGAACAAAGCAAAAGAAAATATGAAAGAATAACGAGAGAGGAAGAGAGGCAATGAAAGATGAAACATGAGGAAAGACCAGGAGGAAGGAAGCAGGGTTTTCAGTTTTCTTATGGGGTGTGTTAGTTTTCACGCACATACACACACACACATACAGCGAGCTCCATAACATTTGGGACAAGGTCGTGTTTTTTCTTGATTTGAGCGCTGTGCTCCACAATTTTAGATGAGTAAACAAACTGCTCGCGTGTGCTTCAAGCGAGCGCCTTCTCCCTGTGATGCTCTGCCAGGCCTGTACTGCAGCCAGCTTCAGCTCCTGCTTGTTCCGGGGGCTAACTGCCTTAAGACTTCTCTTCAACATATAAAACGCACGTTCAATGGGATTCAAATCGGGGGAATGACTTTTCCAGTTTTTGGCTTTGGAAAACTCTTTTGTTGCTTTACCAGTAAGTCCAGAATCATTGGCTTGCTGTATATAGAGCACCGCCCAATGAGCCTGGGGGCGTTTGGTTGAACTTGAGCAGATAAGATGCTTCAGCACAGTTCAGAATTCATTCTGCTGTTGCAATCAGCAGTTACATCATCAATGAAGCATGACCATAACACCCCCATGACCATTTCCCCACAGATTTAGGGGGGTTGCTTTGGCTCTTGGGCAATTCTGGCCACCGCACTCTGCTCTTGCTATCACTGTGATTCAAGTGAATCTTGGTCTCATTTGACCATAAGACCTTTATCCATAACTCTGCAGGTTCTTTTTGGTATTTCTAAGCAAACTATAACCCGGGAATCCTGTTTTTGAGGTTAATTAGTGTTTTTCACCTTACAGCGTAGCCTTTGTAGTTTGTGATGCTCTGTTTGTGAAGTCTTCTGTGGAGAGTAGTCACGTGTGTGTGTGTGTGTGTGTGTGTGTGTGTGTGATATTTATATAAGCCTTACTGCAGGAAGCCATTTTCTCATTTCATTTTTATTTCTGCAGTTGATTATTAACACCTGTCCACTTGGGTTGTAAATGTGCCAGTCTGGTATCTTTGTAGTTTGGATGCATGGCAAAAATGTGTGCAGGTTTGGTACATATCCACAGTGCCAGACAGATGGACAAAAAAACTCATATTTTATAGACCTTCCCAGAACACAAATCTCCACAATTATGCTTTAAAAAGATGTGATTTTAATGTTCATTGTAAAACATGTAAACACATAAATAACAGTGCGTATTAGGATGTAAAAGCAATAGGTTTTGCTGAAACAGTTGATTCTTAACAGATGAAATTTTATAAATACTAAAAAGCATCTCCCCATTCTCATGCAACAACAGCACTTCTCCATACAGAAAGCTATTTGCCTCTGTAATGTTGAACGTACAGCTGCCCCATTCCTAACACGTTTGTATCCACGTCCAAGGTACCAAGCCCGATCGTTCGGCTGTTAATTCACATTCATTTGTCTTATGGGGTGTTTTGGCTGCAATAGAATATACGTTACAACCGAGACGGGTCTCCCGTCACAGACAAACGGCAGGCCCTGACGTAAAACCACACACTTTGCCCTGATAAGATGGGGTTTCGGTTTTAATGCTGCCAGCAGCCAACGACGCACCAGGCCCGGCAGTAAAAACGAATACTCTGCCTGCTTGTAAATGCTGTGTACGCGCGGAGCGACGTGGGGGGAGGGTATGTTTTCAGGAGAGAAGAGAAGGAATCTTGTTCTCCCGAGAATAAACTACTGCCGCCCGAGAGACAGGATCAATTTCTGCTTTTCAAAATTCCGAATCCGTTCCTCGTCTCCTTTAAAAACTCATCCCCGATTCCAATTCCAACCGCAATAAAGCACGTCTTGTAAAAAAATAAAATAAATAAATAAATAAAGACGCTCTGCAGCCTCAGGCATCTGTATTTCAGATGCATGGTGGACCACGTTGCTTTGAAATACTGCACGACCTGCCCAGGAGTGCTATTAAAAAACGGACCGCCCAGTTACGGTCCCCCGCTGATCAAGCTGCGTGCTGCTCTTTGCTGTGCGCATGACGGATAACAGGACGCGGGCCGGAGAGTGCAAAAAACGGACGTGCAAGCGTTAAAAGCCGTTCGACGTTCAGCAAAGACACGTTAAAAGAATGCTGTCACTCCGCGTAAGGCGGACGGTACTTACTGTTAAACAGAATGCAATATTGGCGGATAACTTAGCAATTATGACCGGTTATGAGCTCATGGCTCAGCCCGCTATAATATGAGCCTAAGTAAATGATACATATTATATTTATTTAGTAAACCTGAAAGACGGCTGTCCGCCACCTTTGTTAAAGTTTAAATTATTTGAACTTTGGTGAAGCAAATAAGTGTAGCCTACCTACAGTTTCTGCATTTCTGCGCTGTTGAAACAATGAATGGAAAGATCTATAGCGCCTGTCTCTAAATTAATTCTAAAAGAATCGATGTCCCGTTGTTTGCCCGTGAGTCGTAGCTGGCCTATTTCAGCTGCAACAGGAGCGCATATTGCCGGTGAGGCTGGGGCGGAAGTGCGCTGGCGAGCATGGCCGGCCCAGTCCCGGGCATAGACTTCGATCAGATGGACGATCAAACGCTAATCATTCCCTCACGGCCCATCCCGCGTAAAGCTGTCATTAATTTTGCGGAATTACATCAAATCTGAGACATTCGTTATGCGGCCCGCAGCCCGGAGACAGTTATACGACAGGGATTGCAGCGCTAAACAGATGGGACAGTTTGGCCGTGCATACTAAACATTCTATATCCACCACTTGCTCTCGCGTGCTCTCTCTCTCTCGCGGCCGCCTCGGCACATAGGCTACTTCACCCTCCCTTTCTCGTCATGTCTTTTCTTGTTTTCTATTTTCCTTTTTACTTTTTTACATCGCCTTCATTTTTTTTTTACATTTCTTGGGCCGTCGTTTTTCTGGCAGTAATTTCCCCATTTCTCTTTTCTTTTCTCTCCCTCTCTCGATCCTCCTATTCATCATCTTGCACCTCTGTTTGTCCACTGTCCTTGCCTGTCGTTTATTCAGGTTTTCTTCCTTGCCTCAGTAATCAGGCAAGGAGAAAACCAGAATAATAGTGTCCCAATCAGATGATCTGGTTGAAATTCTCCTCCAATTAATCCTGATATAGGATCAACCACTCCCTACATGTCCTCTCTTCTTCTCTGTCTGAAAATAATCAGAGAATGATACCCATTTCATTGTGCAAAGATAATACATGTCCCATAACATCTCACATTAGCCTTCACCAAATGTCTTAACAGTATATTACTGCTGGTCCAAGTCCACGCAAGCCCTGTTAAACTCACTGATTAAAAAGGGTTTCTTTATAAACCATCAGGTCACAGGATGCAGAAAGACTAAATTAGACGTCATTTAAATTAATTTGATTCCCTCTTTGCGGTGCAGAGGGGTCCGGTCCAAGCCTGGGGTCTTTGGACCGCACGGCACCGGGCCGTCTGATAGTCGGAAGGAAGAATTCTGTTTTTAGAAATAAACTGCTGTCCTGGTAAATACACCAACTGTGTAGAGAGGAACGAGGACAAAGGTTTTGTTGTCTAAATCTGTGGTGTTTTTCTGTCCGCTTTGATGAATTGAGCCTGCTCAGGCCAGAGGGTCTTTAGGCAAGGCTGAGCTGTGGTAGCCCCCCGCCCCCCCCCCCCCACCCCCACCCCACCCCAAATGCTGGGGCCCCTCAGACACCCCTGCTCCACAACGTGGACACTGTCAGGACCCAAATTCGGAGGAATTACGGCCGATAGCCTGCCAGCCTTGCCCATTTCTGTTTTACGGGGATCGTGCGGTTGCAAATGAGGCTGTCTGGTAGCGCTGCGTGCGGAGGGAGTACTGGGGCTAAGGACGAAGCCATCAAGCCCGTTTTTATTTGTCTTTATAGCAGTTTTATTATCTGTGTTTTTTAAGAGGATCGAGCCGCACAGCTGGGCGTGCACTCTCCAGCCGGCAGCCTGTCAGACGCCAAATAAGATCCAAGGAAACGCAAGATTTGGGGAAGTCGCAGAAATATGCAGATTTTCCCCAAGTTCACCTACCCCCCCCCCCCCCCTCCCCTCCCCTCAACCCTCCCCTCCCCACCCACCCCCAGTCTGGAAGTTCATTGGGTTGCCCATTGTCATGCTGTGTCCCAGGGTCACTTTGGACTTCCCAAATTTGGGTTGCAGGCCCCCCCTCCCCACCCCCCTTTGTAATTGAGTTGTCAGATACTCAGGGCCAGGGAATGTTGGCAGCCCCAGTCATGGGCGCTGTATGTAGGAACAATGATATTGGGGGAGATCTAGTGTGACTTCAAAGGCCTCGGGGTCCTCATTCCTGACTGACAGTGTACAAGTGCCCAGGATTCCCACAAGTGCCAAACAATGCCTGGTTATATGGCTCCTGGCTCCGGCCCCTGGCTGGACGGGCCCCTGGCACCGGCCCCTGATTCCACGGCCCCTGAGCCGACAGACAGCCACTCAGCCTTCACCACTGCAGCAAGCCATCAAGGTCAAAACTTTGGTTTCCATGACGACTGGAATCGTGAGGTTTAACAGGGTAGGCTCGCAGGGGGGTGGGGGGTGGAGGGGCGGAGCCTCTGGAGAGGTTTTTATGACCACTTCATCCAGCCCCATTGGTTTGTGCCTGTCAATGAGCGCTCCTCCATGCCCACAGTTGGCTTCGGATTTCAGCCTCTGCACACAGCCCCAGCGTGTAGATGATGACAGAGGAAGGGGAGTGTGGGGAGGGGGGAGGGGGGGGGGGGTTGCTGGCCTTGTACCAGAGATACAGTCAATCTGCCCGGGTAATTCCTCACCACCTGACCCCACAGAACAGGCCAACTGCTGATAGTATTGTTTTCACGTTGATGGAGAGTGAAGCACCTGAGACTGCATTACATCCACTTACTTCAGACTGTGGGGTTCGATAAAGAGTGGGGCAAAACACTCTTAGTGCAAAACAGGAAACAAACATAAATTTTACACCCCGCATAGATTCAATCTTGGAGCAAAGTGCCATGCCTGTTTGTTTGTGATATTGTTTTGTTCGGTTTTCGCATCTCAGTCATTTCAGCAGCCCGTTTGCCCATAACGATGTGCAGAAAAACAGCACTTCAAACGGAAAAAAATTCTGCAGCGGGGAGAAGATCGAAGGCCACCGCTGCTCCACGCTCATCGATTTCCTAAAAAAACAGAGGGGACTGCAGGAGACCCGGGAGACCAAGTCAGGGCCGTAGACCCGCAGCACACCGCCCCCCCCCCCCAGCCATCAATCACCCACCGCCACCCCCCTCCTCTTTCACTCTGTTAAAAACACCTCAGTGGCCTTTATTGGGGCTGTCCCCTTCACTGCCTGAATAAAATTATCTGCCTGCAGTGGCCAGCTCATTTGCGGTGGCCTTGAGTCCCCCTAGATCAAGGAGGCTCCTCACCAAGAGGCTGTAACTCAAGGTGTCCCCTCAACACGACCAGGCGTATGAAACAGGCATTGGGTAAATTGTGATATTGATCAATCACCCTTTTGGGTAACGGGCTCAATTGTAGACTCCTTTGGGCTCCACAGAAGGGGGGTTTGCACTCACCCCAAAGATGGTGACATGCAAAATCACATGCAAGCCCAGGCACTCCCTTTAAAATTCATCAGAGTTTGAAGACGTGTGACACCACATGTGACACCAAACTCCTTGCCTCTTTCATCATATGCAACAAGTCACTCTACCTGAGTCCTCAGGCAGTGCACTTTGAACTCAACCCCACACAGCACAACAGCATCCTGCACCGAACTGACCCTTATGACAATAGCAATAACTGCAGCAGGCCTGGAGAATTCTGTTTCTCATTTTCCTGATTATGGGACAGAATTCTGAGTAATAAGGAAGGTCCTTAGCGCTGTGTAACTGTGGGCCAGCTGGAAGCATTAGGTTGAGTGAAGACTCCATTTTGTCTTTGTCCTGCATTGTCTGCATGTGATTATCTATGGGTAAAACAAAGCTGCTGTGGTGGTCGCCTGATAAACGATGTCATGCCTCTGTCATGTCATTAGTCGACCAGGACTGCACACATCAGAGGGACACAGTTGGCCTTGCCCTGCCAGGCGATGGGCAGCTTTCTAAGGCCAGGTCTTCTGACGTCACGGCTACATGAATTCCTTTATGATATCAGATGCCCACGTGTTACCAGTCAGTGAGAGGTAAACTGAGAGGTTCTCCTCAGATCAGTTTGAGGTTTGTCTGTTGGTACTGTGTGTAGCCTGTAGAGTGTAAAATAGCCTCTTGTAGTACTGTGTGGCCTGCAGGGCAATAAATACGCAATGCTCACAGGCCAGTGCTTTGTTGCAGTATCTCTGAATTTTTCACATTTTCAAATTAAATGGCCCCACATAGTGATGTTATTTGAAAATAAGCCTTTGCAAATGTATGTGTCTTATAGTTTTCTATTCAAATCTTCAAATACATAGTGCCTGATCCTGAACCGTTTAGGTTATATAAATCCCACTTTCAAATTCAAACTAGCCTTGTAAGGAATGCTAGCTGTAAGACTGACTACTTGACTGCGCGGTAGTTGAAAAGCCCAAAGTGCCCTTTAAATCAGCTTTACAGCAGCCATGCTTCGACATTTACTTTTGGTTGTGTCCACGGTTTTGTTTCCATGTTTGAATACGACTGGCTCACTTTAAACGGTTGGCTCCTGTTCTCTTTTTCGGACCTACGAGTGATTTCCCAGAGCACATCGGCCTCACGTCGTCTCCTCACGCCCCAGTTCATACACACTTCGAGAGCACGTCATCGACATTCCAGAATTTACCGAACGTTCATAACGCTAAACCAGGGCAGAGATCCAAAATGCTGGAGTTCATTTCTGCAGCTCCCTCCAATATGCAGGGCTGACTTTTAGCCTTATTTAGCCGCATGCTTCACAGACTAGGTCGATATATTTCACAATTGGGTAGGAATTGTAGCACAGTCTTTCCCTCTGGGTAAACATCTGCTTTGGCACAGAAACATAAAAATTGGCAGAGCATTGTCTGAACACCTTCTCCATAGACTCAAACCCCGCCCCCTTCCCTCAAGCAACAGTGCAGCTGACTCCAGTGGAAGCCCAATCACTGTTTGCACAGCCATCCGCAGTTGTGCAGCTGTACTGATATATATGTACCATCTGAGGGGACCTAGATGGTGAGGTGGCCACGAGAGGCAAGGTGGACAAGAGCAATTTTAAGTATTGACAAGTATTGTTAAAATACAGGACTCAGGAAAAGCAAGGAAGCGAGAAAAGGAAATTGACAACTGCAGTAGACAAGATTATGGTTATTCAGAGCTTAAACCAGATCCCAGATGTGTGGGTACATAATCAAACTGGACAAGGGTGATTCCATAGTCATAACCTGATTCTTCAGTGACTAGCCTAATACACATACAGATTCTACAGTGTGATTTGGGATACATTTTTAGAATAATGATATGTGGCATGCTTGGGATGGGTCTCCCATTACCCTTTGTAGTTCTGCAGATGCATTCCAGACCATGTTTCATTAGACCTGCCGGAAGCTGCCTACAATTCAACAACACGTGAATGTGGTCGCATATTACCACCACATAATTTGAATTGGTCTTGCGCACTAATGTATAGGCTAGTCTCCTGAGTTGCATCAGAAATTTTTTTTATATAATAAAAGTGTCTTGAATGATATTAACATGCTAGAGTGAAAATATTTTCAAAGACATCCTTTCAATTATTTTTTGTATTTTATTTAATGAGGTGAAGACCAGAGACTCGTGTCCCCTATAGGGGACAAAAATGAATTGCTGTTGCTGGGTCTTAGGGTTTACTGCTGAGACACAACTCTGAGCTGCATATTGCTGTAATTTTCAAACTAACATGGGCAACGCCAGATACATTTTCAAATTTATTTAGTAAATTTAAGCCTAACAAAAGCAAATAAACTTGCCCAGTTTTATGCTTGAATGGATGATTGATAGGCGTCATTATTTATAACAGTTTTTGTTTTTGAGCTTCGTGGCGAGGTTCGGAGAGTATGTACTGCCATCTAATGGTCACACTCACACACGTCAATAGCGCGTGGGTCCTCTTCGCTGACGATGACGGTCTGTGGGGTTGTTTCCACAAATTGTGTAAATGATGGTAAAATTAGAAGTGCATCTGCCTGTCCTCGTCACTGCTCAGCATTCTTGTCTCAGGTTATCCTGTAGTCAGCAGCAACCCGATACTGTTTACAAAAGGACTGGCTTTATTTTAATGAAGCGCCAGGACTTGAAATTGTATCCTTTCATTCACTGCAATTGGGCAGGCAAAAACGAACGAACGACCTGAATTCACCGAAAGTCAACTTGAAAATAATGATGACCACATTCGATAAGAGTGATAATAAATGATAAATATACATGTATTTAATTGGACAAAACACATTGACCTTCATTTGCTGCTGGTAAACAACCGACCGTATGCCCTCGATTCGATTTCGCAATTCTAAGAACATAAATGGAAGAGCTGGTTGTTTTTCTCATCGTACACAGCAGTTTCGTCCACTGCTTGCAAGGGACGTGGCAATCAATCGGGTAGATGTGCGTACTATGTGCGCAGAGAAAAGAAATGTAAAACGAACTACGCCATCCCAAAACGTAACATCGCTTCCCGCAACGTCATGCGTCACTTCTAAATCTGGGAATTGTAGTATTTAGTTGAATGTTTCGCTGTTAAATCATTTTGTAATGAACACCATTTCCCAGGTTTCGATGAAACCCACCACGCTGTCATTACTGTGTTTTTGTTATTGTTGTATCTAGGTTCGGAAAAGGACTGTCAAGTTGAGGCATAGCGGATTGTCGACGCTGTGTAGAGTTTTCTTTTATTTCCTTTTGAAACAGGTGGACTGCAGTTTCATCTGATAGATTTCGTGATTTTTTAAAAAGCTGCGATCAACGCAAGGTATGTGTTTGAATTTGGCAAGCAGTCCGCCTGTGCCTTTTTCGCTCATGCCTGGAAAATGTCTTCAGAAAATGTCTACAACTAGATGCTTTGTTGCTTGCTTCGCTAGCTAACTGATTTGCGCATTTTTAATGCATTTGGAGACCGATGCAGTAGCTGGACAGCAGTACCTAGCTGGTTGTTTGCCATCGTCATGCTGACTATAAATTCAAGTGCTATAATAACTAAATACGACTAGTTCGCAATACTGTAACCACGCGCTAGGCCTAGTTAGATAACGACATGCTTCATGATGACACAGCCAGCCTATCTGGCCCGCGAGCAACGCTTGACAATCGCCACTTAATGCACGAAGTATTACTTGGATTGCTAGTTAACAATTGTCAAAGTAAAATCTACTCTCCCAAAAATTAAGGTTACATGGCAGTATGTTTCCTGGGATAATGAACTATCAGTTAACATACAAGCTAGCAAGGAATCTATTGCGCTACATACTTTTGCAACATTAAAGTACAACTACACAGCTGCTACTTTTGCAACCTTGTTCCCGTGAAGGGGGCTGCTTAGCTGCCAATTCACACCGTGCAAATCGATAATGCTTGTTATGGGTACATGGCTAGCTAGCCAACAGTCCAACATCAGTGTGCAGTGTGCATAATTGTAGCAGTGTGTTATTTGAGTTAATTGGACCGTTTGTGATGGCTGAGTGCACATATTCGTTTAAGCCTCACACGGATGGAGTTATGTCGGTAGCTAGTTATAAGTGCGAACTCTGTCACATTCTACTTCTAGGTAATGAAGCTTAAATCTTAGCAAAAAGCTGCGTGCGCACTCGGCGGTTCCGTTGTCTCGCACATCTTGCATCTGTGGATACGCGCTACACCTGTTCTGAACCTATACCCTGTGAACGCACGGCAGAACTCGTTCGGTGACATGTGACAGTAATAGAGTCGCTAGAGTAGGCCTATTGGGTTGTCGCGTGTCCTAACTCGAGCTTGTTATAAAGGACATTTAATACACGACGGGCGTTTGTGACGTATTTATTAAAAAACATTCCTTCCTCGAGCATTTGTCTCTCTGACTTTGAGACTTCACTAAACTCAACACCACCCCCACCTTGAGCCCTCTCTCTCTCTCTCTCTCTCTCGCTCGCTCATTTGTTTCACATTTCACCCTTTGCTAACATTACTTACCCACAATAATGTACTTAAACAGACTGAATACAAAATTAATATTTTAACTATAAAAAAGTTTTTTTAGTTGGCTTGTCTCAGGCTCTACTTCAAAATGGAAATATTTCATTATAAAGTGCGTAGTGATATTAACCAGGAAGTAAAATTTCAAGTTTATATAACCCCCTTAGTGCACCTGCCAAATCTGGCCAATCCTTGCCCATTTAGAGGGTGCATTATTTAAAGCTTTATAACTCCAGATGTGAGCATCATAGCAACTTGAAAAATGGCTTAAATGAAGCAAGACATTTGTACCATTTATAATACTAACTTTGATTAGTGTATATTTGTCATCACAGCGTGAGTCATAGGTATTTGCTTTCAACAGGACCAGATTTTTTGAGCAAACATCTTTATTTATTGAGGTTTATTGTTGGCCACCTGTTTACGCTGTCTACTTTTTCTTAATTAAGGCAGGAGCATTGCAGTGACCTGCCTTCTGTTGAAATGATAGTTCCTTTTCTGGGGTTTATTGATATTATTTCAGTTTTAGTGTAGGTTTCAATTGACCCAGTCAAGGATAATTTATATATTTACTGACGTTTCTGACAGCCTTCAGGCTTTGCAATGGTTGGTATGGGGGTCTGTGGTTTAAAGCACAAAAATACACTTTATGTCCAGAGCAGGCTGTTCACTATGCCTATGTTAAATTTTATTGCATTTGGAATGATGGCCTATGGCATGTGCAAACTGAGACCAGTGCCCTCAATGACCCACGTTTCACTATTCCTTTTCTTTAATACATATATGTACAGCAAGCTTAAAAAGGATTGAACAAAACTGATAGCTGAGTATAAAAGACAATAGACATTTCCAGTATAAATCGAGTACTTAAATACTTATGGATAAGACAAGTTAAACTACTTAAACAACTGGAAAAAATAATGGTAGAGTACATAAAATGTCTTCGCTTTCGATGAAGAAGTTCTCTTTATGTTTTTCCTGTCATCTCTGTAACTTTATCATCTCAGCAAGTACTTATAGGCCTACATCTTTGTCTGTCGGATAAACAGTGTATTCTGCATATTTGCAAGTTATCTATGAAGTTATCACTATTGCTGTATAGTTAATACACTTTTACATACAGTGGTACAACGTTTCCACACCCTTTTAAAACTCTGGATCTTATGGTCGCTGTGTGGAAAAAGGTCTTGCCGTCTGACAAGACCAAGACCTTTTGGCCTCGTTTTCCGAAGGATATGTTTTTCGCAAAGCCAACGAGCAGTTGCCCAAGAAACACTGACCTTACCGTCCAACAGGGTGGTTACAGCGTTGTGCTATGGCTCTGTTTCTCTTCAGCGGGAATAGGGCTTATCTTGAGGATGGAGGGAGAAATTAATAGTGAAAATGAACAGTGAAAATAATAATTCTGTTATTTTTAATTATAATTATATGTCACAAAATTGAGGCATTTGTTTTTTATTTAGTTGCTGTTCATTACGTGTTAAGTTGAAAAGGTCTCGATTACAGCATTTGAGACACCTAAAACAAGAAACTTTGAACGGGTGTGTATATTTTGTAGCTCCACTGTACGCAGATCTGCAACATGCTTTTTCATACATACATATGCTTAAGCAGACTTAAACAAGAGTATGTATACATTAATCAGCTTGCTTTCAAAAGTAAGTACAGGTATATGCATTTTAATATTAAATATGAAATCTGAGTCTGAGTTTAAAAAAAATAAATAAATAAATAAAAACTACACATACAGTTCCAGGGAGTCCTCGCCTGCCATCTACTGGATGTTCTGCCTGCCAGTCCAGTATAATATTTGTGAGACCTTCTCAGGCTGCAGAGAGCAAACTCAGAGAGGCATGTCTTTCAGTCTCTTTTCAGCAGTCAGTATGCCGCTGAGATGGTAGGAGCTGGTGTATTGATTA
Source organism: Anguilla anguilla (assembly GCF_013347855.1). Lineage (NCBI taxonomy): Eukaryota > Metazoa > Chordata > Actinopteri > Anguilliformes > Anguillidae > Anguilla > Anguilla anguilla. The sequence goes on from NC_049211.1 coordinate 35,528,710, forward strand.
AAGCATGTACATATACATCTACATCAGGGTTGGGGTGGCTTCCCGATTCCTGATCCAAATCCTGATCACGCAATGTTGGAAAACAGTCAGGAAATTGTTCTTTGACTTTATTACGATGACCTGTTGATTTCTTTTTTCTGAGCTTGGTGAATGGAAGATTCATTCTATAAAATGATGACCCCTCGTGAGCCAAGTGTTTAAGAGTTGCGCTTTGAAAATTCCTCCTGTCTTATAAACACAGGGCATGAGATCAGAATTTTTAGCACAAGCCGTGCTCAGGAGGAAGCAGACAGAAGGCAGCTGAGCAGGAATCCCCTGAAGAGCAAGGATTGGGTAATAGGCCCACTGGCTTCAGGCTAAAACTGTCACTCTTCCCCCTGAAGATGGAGCAGGGTTGGGCAGTAGGCCCAGCTGGCTCCAGGCCAATGCAGTCACTCTTCCCCCTGAAGATGGAGCAGGATTGGGCAGTAGGCCCACTGGCTCCAGGCTAATGCAGTCACTCTTCTCCCTGAAGATGGAGCAGGATCGGGCAGTAGGCCCACTGGCTCCAGGCTAACACTGTCACTCTTCCCCCTGAAGATGGAGCAGGATCGGGCAGTAGGCCCACTGGCTCCAGGCTAACACTGTCACTCTTCCCCCTGAAGATGGAGTATGATCATGCAGTAGACCCACCGGCTCCAGGCTAACACTGTCACTCTTCCCCCTGAAGATGGAGCAGGATCGGGCAGTAGGCCCACTGGCTCCAGGCTAACACTGTCACTCTTCCCCTGAAGATGGAGTATGATCATGCAGTAGACCCACCGGCTCCAGGCTAACACTGTCACTCTTCCCCCTGAAGATGGAGCAGGATCGGGCAGTAGGCCCACTGGCTCCAGGCTAACACTGTCACTCTTCCCCCTGAAGATGGAGTATGATCATGCAGTAGACCCACCGGCTCCAGGCTAACACTGTCACTCTTCCCCCTGAAGATGGAGCAGGATTGGGCAGTAGGCCCACTGGCTCCAGGCTAATGCAGTCACTCTTCCCCCTGAAGATGGAGCAGGATTGGGCAATAGGCCCACTGGCTTCAGGCTAAAACTGTCACTCTTCCCCCTGAAGATGGAGCAGGATTGGGCAGTAGGCCCACCGGCTCCAGGCTAACACTGTCACTCTTCCTCCTGAAGATGGAGCAGGATGGGCGGTAGGCCCAATGGGTCCAGGCTAACACTGTCACTCTTCCCCCTGAAGATAGAGTATGATCATGCAGTAGACCCACCGGCTCCAGGCTAACACTGTCACTCTTCCCCCTGAAGATGGAGCAGGATTGGGCAGTAGGCCCACTGGCTCCAGGCTAACACTGTCACTCTTCCCCCTGAAGATGGAGTATGATCATGCAGTAGACCCACCGGCTCCAGGCTAACACTGTCACTCTTCCCCCTGAAGATGGAGCAGGATTGGGCAGTAGGCCCCCCCGGCTCTAGGCTAACGCAGTCACTCCTCTCACTGTAGATCCTGCCAGCACATTCTGCCCTTTAACTATAAATCACGGACAGATGGGCTCCATCCAGGCTCGAACGCACCCAGGTGTGATGACCCCGCCGCCATTTGATGTCAAGGACCATTGCACCCACGGCTCATGGCGGGGCAGCTTATACTGCTTTCTCTCAAGGCAAGGCAGTCTGTGTCGTTAGGAATCCATCTCCTACCCGCTCTCCCGTACCGACCGCCCCGGAATGCCATTACCCCCGCCCACACAAGGCAATCCATTACTCAGTGCAATGGGCCGCCCATCTATGCATCAATTTCAATCTGGATGTCAACCTCCCCCCCCCCGTGTCAGCATCCGTACATTCAACGCACACCACCTTACGCACCTATACGTCCTGTTGTTCCAATTTTCAGGCTGAATGTCAGGACCTGGTCATCTGATTGTGGTTGAAGGACATCTGATGAAAAACACATTTTCAACATGCAAAAATGCCAAGTTACTCACACATACGTAGCACTGTATATAAGTCATTCATTCAAATCTAGGCCTTTCATTGAAAGTATTGATATCAAAATTGTGCCAAATTACATGCAACAATATTGTCTATTTTAGCTCAGACAAATTAAACAAGCTGTATTCCAAAGCAATGCTACGCAGTGTTTCCAAAATTGTAGAATCACCTCATGATGTATTTCAGCCAATTTCTGCAAATGGACAATTTTCTTCAATTTTTGTCCAAGAGTCTCTTTAATGGGAGAAAGCTTCTACTTTAAATACCACTGTGTAATTGTGTAAATACACTATTTTCTTTGATGATTACCTGTGAAATAGGTGCACTGAATAGCATATTTGTAAACGTTTTCAGCCTTGCTAAAATGTATGTACAGGAATCACATTATTTCCACAGAGGGTAAAAATCTGCTTGTTCTATATGAGACATCTGAACTCAGTGAATATTTATGCTAAGTAGCCTAAATTGACCAGACCTGGACAAGCCGCAGTGCGAACAAAATGGAAATCGTTACGTGGATTTAATAGATTAAAAAGTTGCTTTAAAAATGACAAATCCTTTAAAAATGTCATGCCATAGAAGTATTTTAGTGAGGTTTATTAGTTGCTGCTTATTTGTGTAGCCTGTTTTTTTTTTATTTATTTTTTTTAATCATGTTTATAGCCTGGTTTATATCACACGGGTTTGAGATGCATTTTTTCACTGTGCTCATAAAAGGCCACTCTGTCAAGACAGGTGAAGTGATGAAACGTAACGGTGCCGGAGGTCTGCTCTCCAGAGGCGTAAAACTGCGGCACTGTACCGCTCTCCCAGCTCTCCGCATCAGAGCTGGAGGAGGGAGTATATCCTGTACTGTCCCCTGCTCCTCTAGTGCAACATGCCTTTCACACTTGGGGTGTGCTTTGGCCACTGGCAGACATGAGTTTTGTTCGCATAAATCTGATACTCTGTCTGATGAAGCATCCTGGACAGCACGCACATGCATTGTACAGTTAACACATTTCCCATAGTCATGTGTTTGAGGCAACCATGTGTGTTATAGAATTAGCTTAATGCTGCTTTCATCATTGCATTAATAAAGGGACTTCCCCCACGTTGATATATAAGCCTGTGTTGTATGTTGCAAAATAACTCTCTCCACTTCTCTAATAGCACTGATGATATAGGCGTTTTTTTTTTTTTTACAGCCCTCTCGAGCAGTGTCTACTATCATTCCACAAAATGATGGTGCCTTTCCAAAGGCCTTCTTTACTTGGTCCATGTTTTGCTGCTAACCTTTGGAGTGAATCTCATTAGCAAATGCAGAATCTTTCCGGTCCTAAAATACTGTCTCTTCGGACTGGCACCTCTTCGACCTTGAGGACGTAAGCAGGTTGGGTAGGAAGGAGGGGCTGACGAGCACATTCAGTAACTTTAGAGGAACTCTCTCTTCAGGCTTGCTGTTAGATATCGCTAGGGTACCAGCAGGTGTGGAGCGTTGCAGTGATGACGTCTTTTTGTAGGCCAACCCGGAAGTCACTTCCACCATGGATTCCCTTGGCAGATTCCCCATGCTTTTTTTTCCCATAGGGAATTTGATTTCTGCAGAGAATAAGGTCTGTGGTTAACGTAAGTTTGAGAGAGTATTGTATTCAGAGTCATGTATTGTTTTAGAAGATAAATTACACCCATTAATATCTCAAACGTTAATTTCAAAGCTCCAGTGTGCTTTAAAAAGTTATTTTTTAACAAGTTGTTATATATTTTATGTTGTATTTAGTGTTTATATTCTAGATAGCTGTCAGCTACAGTTGTGCCTGTACTTTTTCTGGGTCTATACTTTTCATATATTTATAAATGCTGTTGAAAGGATGAAATTCCCAGTAGCTTCTGTCTAGAGGCTTTCCTCACGGTTTGGAGTAACACATCCATTGAAAGATCCGAGCAAAAGAACACACTCTCTGTCTTAGAGAGGACTCACGTCCAGTTGACAGCATGTCCACCTTTGGGCAGAAACCTTTGCATTGCAGAGAGCAAGATAAAAGCAAAAAAAACTCTCCCCTGCACAGCAGAGCTGCAGCTTCGTCGGGCTGTCCCTGGGGTATCTGTGGGGAAACTTTTCTCCCACTGTAGTTTCTTCAATCTCAGAGAGTGAGTTTGTGCTTTTATCCGGCCCCAGGGTTGCTACTTGCTACATGATGGGCACCACCCTCAGTTGACCCACTGTGGGTATGCAGGAGCACTGGAGATCAGATTTAACTGCAGTAGCGGTTATTCTAATATCACGTGACGGTAATATCTGATTTCAGCCCTTACTGCACACGCTCTGGGGGTGTACAGCTGTCCCCTCCGGCCTGATGATCCCGTAACACCCTCGTTTACCGTTTGGCACTCTGAATACTGAACACAAGTGTATCAACACTTAAAGCTTCTCACCTCTCCTACATATTGAATATATTTATTTGATTTAATTTGGTAATTGTTGTAAAATATATGAATTATTAAATTCATTAATTATTATTTATTGATAAAATCGCTGATAGACAATTTGTTGATAGGCAAAGCAACCTGTTGGATCAACATTTATAAAAATGTACAACTCACAACCAGATTAAAATGAATAAATTTCTTAAATTACAAAAAAATGTTCAGCATCTAGTCTAAAGATGAAGGTTCAAACTACTTTAACAAATAATGAATGTTACAGACATGGACAGGTTACAGTCACAGAAATTAATGAAAGAAAATACTAAACCACTGCTTGTTTCTCCCAAGTATTCCTAAGAAATCCAAGATCAAAGTTCAAGAACCAAAACCAAAAGATGGCCGAATATTACAAAAAGCCAGGGATGAAAGTGTAAAAATATCAGACCCTGTGCACACCAAACGCCTAGAACACTAGGCCCAGATTCTAGGTTCAGATTCCCTAGATGGCAACAGCAGATATCAACCTCTGAATGTCCACCGCAACAGATGTTAACTGGCTGTGGTTAAGCACCCCCAAAAATTATGTGTTAGAGTAAAGAAAGTCCCCATTTATGCAGTTGCAAGAGGGGAGGGGACTATGGCATGGTTGCGCTGATTGGGCGAGGTGTGAACGGGTGGAATTGTGGGAGACGGGTCAAACAAGGACTGTGGTATTTGAAAGCTGACAAATTACATATTCAAGTTGCCTTATGTTGTTGGAAGCAAGGCTAAGAACTATTATATTATTACTAAAAGATTCATGATTTTAGTCTCTTTATAATGAGACCAAACATGAATATGATAGGAGGTCATCCAGCTCAGCTATTGACTACCTCTAAAAAATTTAAATTTACTTCTGCTTCAGACCACAGAGTATGTGTAGACAAATAATTGTTCAATCCAGCCAGTAGTAACCTCCACCTTCTGGCAAAATATTTTCCAAAACCACATCGCACGATGTAGGGTTTCTGCTTGAAACTGGACATGCTTCCTGAGATGTTCACTTAAACTGTTGGGCCTCAACAACCGTTATCTATATAGACATAAAGATTTTCAGTCATTTCAATTAAATGTCACAGATTGAATTCAAACTTAAAATCAAAAGGAACGTGATCTGTGTGTGATCTGAAACCTCTGACCCCATAAGGAGCTTTGTGTTCTGTGGCCCATCAGCAGTTAGGTGCTCGGAGAAAGGAGACGCCATGACACCCTTTTATGACTGCTGAAGGGGGGTGGGAGAAAAACAGTCCCTCAGTGTGACTCTAATTGGCCCAAGGATGTTTCCTTTGATGTTTGTGGAGGGGGGGTCAGGGATAGAGAAGAGCATTCCCCTGCACTGCGTGAACTATGAGCAGGTTTGTCCGATCCAGTTGTATTGGCCGTCTCTCAAATGAGGACGATCCAAAAACCAGATATCTAACAATATGAAACTGTTTCTGTGTGTAATTAGTGACATACGGAAGCATTAACAAAATATTCTTAAAATGGGAATGTACTTTCCTCCGCCCTGCTGCGAACCCCCCTCCCTGTGGTTTCTTCACGGACCCCCGGGGGTCCCCAGACGCCCGTTTGAGAATCACCCTCGCTCAAACATGGCCGCTCACGCACCCGTTATGCTGCCCTCAAAAACAAACACTTTCTGCTGCCAGAAATGGGCCTTGGGCGTGATGTTTAATTCTGCTAATATCTCTACTAATTACTCTGCCTGACTTGCATGTCATCACATAGATATTTCTTTCTCTTATTGTTTAACTGGGGAAGTTGCTGAATCTTTCCATATTTGGGTTTCACAGCTTCAGTGTCTTTAGAATGTTCTTTCATTGCAACTTGATCTCCAGCCTGTATGGGACACAAGCGGGTAGTGTCAACATTGCGTTTTAACCTTTTAAGGCTTTATTTGCCCAGCTATGAAGGGGCTCAAAAGCTGGTAACCCCCTGGCTTAACGTGGGTGTAAATGTTTTCTAGTGACGTTGTCCAGTCAGTATCCGAATACTTTTATCATCGCTTTGTTCTTTTAGGGGCGTTCTAAAGGTCTGTGTACCCATTCCGCAGTGCAATTGCCGGGTGGATTATATGTTGGTGTTAAACCATGTTCCCTTGGCAGCTTGAGCAGAAAATCTTTAGCAATTTTGCTTGCAAGTGCACTTCCATTATCAGTTCATATTTCAGCTGGGCAGCCCAGGGTGTTGACGAGCATCCAAAAGTGCCTGAGCACGGTGTGAGCGTTCAGCTGGAAGCTGAAGAAAACGGCCCTATAGGTGCAAACAACCAGAAGGATCAACCAGTTTCCTCCCTATCTGTGGTTGTACCATACACACACTAGACGGCTGTCGCATTTTTTTTTTTTTGTACCCAAGACCCTTTCTCCATAAAGAATGGGTCTTCTTCATGTTCTCATTAATCAGATACACAACACAGAAAGCTTTTGTTCCCATCACAGTGAGCTGATAAGCATCATTGTTTCCCTCCTCGTGCTTGGAATTCCCCTTTGTGTGAGCTTTAAGATGCTGTGTAGATACAGCCTAAGCCTTTATAAAGAGAATTGTGAACCCTGGTTTCAGTCATTTTTGAAATTCCCAGAAAGGTCTGAACATGGTGTTTGTAGCCTATGTGAATGCATGTGTCATGTGCGAGATTCAATATATTTAAAGCCAGTGCTTTTTTTGACCAGAGTAAAAATTAGACAAGTATTTAATTGGTGTTTTTCTGTGTCTGTTTCTCAAAGTTTTCATTCCTGATTGGACACCTGGCATTATTTTAGATATTTTTCTGGGTCTGTTTGTTCCAGCTGTTCTTACAGATTGTCTTTAACAGCCTGTACAGATCATACAGATATATTTTGTTACAATAAAGGCATTTTCTCAATGCAGCAGTTAGATTTTTTTTAAACCCTAAGTGGCCTGCTGCATATCCCCAAACATAATTTAATAAACTTAATTTTGATTGAAGCTGCATTACTGCGGTATGCGGTATAAGTTGAGTTAACTTCAGGTATTCTTCCCTTAAGGATTTACCTTAATCTATTACAAATCCAAACAAGCCAATTTATTCCTTGCTAACAGATTTTTTTGACTTCTCTCACACCTGCTTCTGACAGGCGAGAAATCGCTGCTTTCAGACATCATAGATGTTCTTGCTTGGTGTATTCTGAAGTCTGAACGTGTGGTCTCGAGCCATGTGTGAGCCCCCCGTCATGTGATCGGGGCTACGGTCCGTGTCATGGCACCTTCTCTCAGTTAGCCTCTGTGCTTTCCCCATCTGAATAAAGTAAAATAATATGAAAGCAGGGTGTACTGTCCACTCTCCTTTTAAAAATAAAAAAATTCTTGTTTATCATTACGAGACAAAAAAAAATATTGTCAATATACACTTCTTCTGGTAGTCTTTCCATTATTTTAGTACTTTTATTTTGAAAATTATTATGAAATGGCCCCAGTGTTTTTCAAAAATGCTCAGTTTTAGCTTTAAGTCACATAACCCCTTCTGCCATTAGTTCACAGCCATAGTCCTGAAAGGCTCGGAGGTCAGTCACTCTTCTACACCGGTATCAATGCAAAATGCATTTGCAGTCTCTTTCTCTTATGGCTGTTATCACAGGGAATGGTTAAAACATTATTTTGGAGTCAGATAAGCAAGATATCATTAAATGAATCCCGTTCCAGTACCATCGGGTAGTACTACATGCATTCTTTCGCCACTCACATACTTCTACTGTGTGGTGGATTTGCTGGGAGACGTATACCACAATTGTCTTTTTGCTGTCTTGTGGTACTCATGTCTAGTATGAGTACCACAACTGATTACCTCAACAGTAGCTTAACTGATTAATTTCTGCATTTCTGCCAAACTGTCAGCTAGTTTGGCTACTGGATTGATGTCTAAAAGAAACATTATGATTTTGATCTTGAAACATTATTAACCTGAATACCTTCAGGTTAATAATCCATGGAATGATGATTTAAAAAGTTCATAGCTGTGCTCCGATTTCTTTCTTCTGACTTTGTCTGCACCTAGTGCTGGAATTTCCAGGTGAGATCGTATTTCTACCTGACTGAAAAAATGATTGGGTATGGGTGCACCTTCTGTAATATCCCTGAGGGTCGGACCTTATTCTGTAGCAAGGAGGCCATTAGTTAAGAGCATGACAACAAAATGGAGGCATTATCCATTTGGGAATCTATCCCTATTAGCTATAATGGCACTGGCTGTCCCACTGGCTTTAAATCTTACTGACATAATTGTTAGTCTGTCTGTGTAAATTTTGCCCAGATGAAATAAATCATTCTTTTTTAAGGAGAAGACAAATTATTGTAGGATTAGCAGGTGTTTTACCGTTTATACTCTTTGCCAGTACCCATTAGGAGTCTGATGTTCATCTTGTGGAGAGGAAAACTTGGAGCTTTTTAAGTGCCCTAACCAAACTGTCAGAACCAGAAGGGAGGGCTGAACACATCACACATAGCTGGATTCCAGATTGTGTGTGAATTAGAAAAATAAAGGTAAAGGGCCTGCACTCCAGGCATATTCTCACCCCCCAGTAGGGTGAGGAACGGCTGGGGGAGCGGAGGGCAGCTCTGAACCTCTGAGAGTAGCTATTGGATCCCCAAATGTAGTGTAATTTATATGAGATGACCAGGTATCTTCCAGGTGTACCCCAGCAGTGAGACTATCATGTAGAGCCTCATATGCGGAGCGGACACACTAGTTAGCTTAGCCTCAAGTGTCAAGCTGGCCTTACAGAGTTGACACACTAGGTAGCTTAGCATCGAGAGTCAAGCTGGCCTTACAGAGTTGACACACTAGTTAGCTTAGCATCGAGTGTCAAGCTGGCCTTACAGAGTTGACACACTAGTTAGCTTAGCATCGAGAGTCAAGCTGGCCTTACAGAGTTGACACACTAGTTAGCTTAGCATCGAGTGTCAAGCTGGCCTTACAGAGTTGACACACTAGTTAGCTTAGCATCGAGTGTCAAGCTGGCCTTACAGAGTTGACACACTAGGTAGCTTAGCATCGAGAGTCAAGCTGGCCTTACAGAGTTGACACACTAGTTAGCTTAGCATCGAGTGTCAAGCTGGCCTTACAGAGTTGACACACTAGGTAGCTTAGCATCGAGAGTCAAGCTGGCCTTACAGAGTTGACACACTAGGTAGCTTAGCATCGAGTGTCAAGCTGGCCTTACAGAGTTGACACACTAGGTAGCTTAGCATCGAGTGTCAAGCTGGCCTTACAGAGTTGACACACTAGGTAGCTTAGCATCGAGTGTCAAGCTGGCCTTAACCTTATCTTCTCTGTTTCTCTTTCCATGGGGCTCCCGCCCCTTACCTCGCCCCAAGCCCGCTCCAGCCTGTTTCCTCAGCCTAAGTCGGCCTCCATGGTCATGGACCGCTTCAACCCTGTTCCTCCCCTGCCCATGCCTTGATGCAGCCTGGAGCTCCAGATCCTTCATCTGACTTCTCTAAACCACACTATTCTGAACTATACCATCTGGTCTTCTATTATCCCTGTTAGCTTTCACTTCAGCTGTAACCTGCTTAACCCATTTTATTTGCTGTGATAGATCCCTTGTAGCATTTCTATTACATTCTACTTCCATTCTACTGCTGCTTTACACCAGGCTGGCCAGTGGAGGGTGGGCTCCCCCTCTATAGCCAGGTTCCTCTTGAGATTTTTTCCCATTGGGGAGTTTTTTCTCACCATTGTTTGAGGGTTTTCTCCCCACTGGGAGTTTTTTTTTTTTTAACCTTATTTACTTGCTATTATCAGGTTCACGCTACTCTATAAAGCGTCTTTGTGACAGTTCTCTGTAAAAAGTGCTATACAAATAAAATGGAATGGTATTGAATAAGCAATTCTGCGCCGGTTCTCTCGCTGGATAATGAGGCTGTAATTTTCGGCGAGTAAGATAACGGTCGTAATTGCTCCCTTTGATAGGGGGACTGGGGCCGTTAACCCCCCATCTCCAGGGTTTAACCCCTGTAAAGTTGGGATTCCCGGGGGGATCTACTTGCTATCACCTGGTAGTGCTTCGGTCAGCTTCATTAGTGTAGAAGGGATATGGATGCTGCGTCGCTCCTACCGAAATGGGACGAGAGACAGGAGTTGGATTTTGTACATTTAATGTCATGACTTTAAGAATTTAAGTCGAGCTGCGCTTTAGGTACAGCATCACAATTCCAAAAATGGTGATGTTCTGTTAGCAGATAGCCCGAATCGTAGAGTAGTTCAGGGTACTCATGGGTCTCAAGGCTTGAGTTTGGCTAGTTCAGGGGGGTTTGGGGGTTTTCAAGGGACAGGTCTAGGCATGAGTTGTTGTGGTGTTCCTTACTGTATCAATCTGAGTGTGGATTTTCATTCAGGGAGAAGCCCCTATGCTGAACTCGCTGCTGTATATGTCCTCTGAATGTGACTCCTCTGAGCAGTCTGTCTCCACTTTTCCTGTTATGCTGTGTAATGAGGTGGACAGATGGCCAGTTGCAGCATTTATCTGATCACTGCCTTTGCTTGCTTGCTCTAAGCACACTCTGTATGTGGAGACAGGAGTACTGGGGCTGCTGGGGGATGCAGGCTTTCGGTAGTAAATACAACTCCTGGCTGTGCGGCGGGAGAAAGCAGGTTGAGAGCTGAAAGCTTTTGGAGTAGAAGGAGATAACCCCCTCTTGAGCGAGCAGGAGCTGGCAGGAGCTGGAACTGCTGCTTGCCTTGGAACCACCCAATCAAAAGTTAAGAATTTTTTTCTTTTTGTATTTTTTTGTTCAACCAATGGAAAAATAGCACAGAAAATACCAGTACTGTTTCTAACTTCTGATTGGGTGGGCAGCCTACAGCCCGCCTCCGACGGGTTGAAACAGCTAGTTTCTCTGATGCAGTGTACTGCCGATTGACTTAATTAGCGGTATTAATGTGACAAGAAGCGCTTTGTCATTTCAGTGCATAACATGCAATTCCTCGCGCCCACACCCGCCAGCACCCTGCGACCTTTCGGTTACAAGCCCAGTTCCTTACCCACTGTGCTACACTCCGTCCAACTCCATGCAAACAGTTTGTTCACACTGCAACAAACAGCCTGATACTCAGGCCTAGTTACAAATAAATCCAGAGAGCCAGTGTGTATAAAACCATGGGGTATGAGGGCAAATCCACTATAATAAAACATAAAATATTTAGATGATAACTGTGGCAGTGTCACAACACAAAAGCGGGGCCAGCATTCTTCCAGTGGAAGGACTAGGGGAGCACACAGAAATCTGTATCTGGGTGCTGAAGTGCCTAGACCAACTGAATTATTCTTCTTCTGTCCCTTTAGATCCTTGCAGAGGTGCAGGTGGTTGTGCCATGGATACAGCCAGGAAGGTGGAGTTTCGGAATGTGGGGCGGAGCTACTTCCCCCAGAGCCGAGTGGAATGCCATTATACCCTCAGCCCTCTGCACAGCTGGGCCAGCAGTGACTGGGTTGGCCTGTTTAAGGTAAATGGGTAAAAGGGTCATTTTATCCATATGCTCTCACTTACATTACTGTACTGAACCATATTACAGTACCATACTTAGTGGGGATAAGTGTGTTGAGAAATGGACAAGTAATCCTCAAACAGTTAGCCGGCTTTAAATAGCTAGTCGGTGCACATAACCCGAAATGGGATGGCATGTACCATTTCGTCCTGAAAAGATGGCCTCCAGTGACAACACCCACAGAGAGAACCCCCCATCCCTCAAACCAAAGAATCAATGCAGATCATTGGTGGAAATTGATTGAACCGAATCTGCCTGGCAATGTACACTGCAGTGTAAACTTTTTGTTCTGTGTATCCTGTGCTGTCTCAGGTGGGGTGGACTTCAGTGAGGAATTACCACACCTTTGTGTGGGCCCTGGTTCCAGGAGGCTACAAAGAGGGAACCAGTGCTAACTGCTGCGTACACTTCCAAGGTACTCGCTGATGTACAACTACAGCTGCATATGCATCTACACCTGTACCTATACCAACACCTACGCATGCACCTGTACCTACATCTAAACCTGAACCTATACCAACACCTACACATGCACCTGTACCTACATCTACACCTGAACCTATACCAACACCTACACCTGTACCTATCCCAACACCTGCACCTGTACCTACACCTGCGCCTTTTCTACGCCCACACCTACACCTGAAACTGTACCTACGCCCACACCTACACCTGCACCTATCCTACACCCTTACCTACACCTGCACCTATATTCAACCCATCTCTCCCTGTCCTATCAAGTATAGGGTTTTCAGACTCGTTCCCAGGGCCTTAATGTTGTGATATGTGTGTGTGTAACGACCAGCTGGTCTCTTAATCAGTTATCAGGTTTCTGAAAACATGCGATTGAGTTCCTTCACGACTTCAAAACTTCAGTTTACTTCAAACTCATTTTAACACAGTACAGGTTTGGCTCAACAGATGGTTTAAGTTTCAGTGACTTACTGGCCACATGCTCAATGCTTAATTACCCTCAGTTCCTGTTTGTGGTCGTTTTTCAGTGAATTATATTCACAGTGAGTGCATCACGGGGATTTAAACCAGCAGCCATTAAAGAAAGGTTTTAAATTAATACGGGATTTTCCGGCAGCAGGTATATCTGTGTCCAACATAACGAGGCCTGAACTGGTTGAGTCACTAAAGCTGTCTAATTAAGGACCGTTAACAGCTCGTTACACTTGAGGAATCGCAAGGAAAAAGCGACTAGACGCGGAGAGAGATCGAGAAATGGAGAGAGTGAGAGAGAGAGAGAGGGGAAAAAAAGGTGTCTATTGTGTTTACTTGCGAGGCAAAGTTGAGGACAAACGCGTCGCTGGAAGCCACACCTAAAGCGGCGCTGAGAGCAGCGTCTCGCACGTTGTCAAATTAATGGCGCCCTGAGAGAGGGAACGGCGCGACCGTGCGATTTCTCAGCCCAGGAGACGATAGAGACGAAAGAAGACAGGAGAGGCCCCGCGAAGCGTTAACCTCAGACAGTTTAAACACCTTCGGTAACGGCGACCGTTAACCGTCGCTTTTTTTTTTTTTTTACTGCGTGACCGCGTCTCGGCAAACGGCGTGTGTCGCCGCCTCGGGGGTGCGGGAAGTGCTGCTCTGCCCTCGCAAAAAAAAAAAAAACCGCACTCGGTAAAAATGACGGATCGTCGTCGGCCGGACACAGGTCGTTCTCGTTCAGCGCTGAAGGAATGCAAATGGCCCGGCGAGCGTGTGGCGGACTGCGCCGGTCCAGCTTTTGCTGAGGGCAGGCTAGCACGTTGAGCGGTGATGGTACGCCGTTGGCAAGCTGACCTGGCTCGAATCGGGGACGCATTAGAGGTGTTACTTCCATCTCTAAGTCATTTCGCAGATTACAGGAGTCGGTGTTGAGAGCTGACCCACAAGTCGTCGTTTCCGTGGGGATGCCCAATTAGCCCAAAGAGCGATTTTTTTTTTTCCTTCTTCTTTCGGCTGTTCCCATTCGGGGTCGCCACAGCGGATCACATCCTGATCCACATATTTGATTTGGCATATGTTTTATGCCGGATGCCCTTCCTGACGCAACCCTCCCATTTATCCGAATGCACTGACTTGCGCATCCCCGGTGGCTGGGTTTTAGGGGCATTGGATGGGATACGAACCCGGGCCGCTGGCGTGGCAGGCGGGAGCTCTACCACTGGGCCACCAATGCCCCCAGCCAAAAGAGCGATTATTTACGTTGTTTCCCTTTATCTCCCTTGTGCTCCAGCCTCGTACCTGCCCAGGCCTGGCCCGGAGGCGTATCAGTTTGTGTATGTGGACGCCAAGGGGACCCCGTGCGCTCACAGCTCCCCCTTCACCTTCTGCGCCCCCAAACCGATGGAGGACCTGGTGACCCTGGAGGAGGAGCTGCATGGGGAGGAGGAAGTGGGGGACCTGCTGATGGTCATACCCCGAGCTGAGCTCCTACAGGTGCGTGTGTGCGTGTCTGTGCGTGTCTGTGTGTGTCTGTTGAAGAATGTTTATGATGTTCCCCACAGTGGCTATACAATATTATACGAATGAATAATGTTAATGATGTCTCCCACAGTGGCTATACTGCAGTGTACTAATGAATAATGTTAATTATGGTCCCCACAGAGCCGTCTACAGGAGTGCCTGCAGAAGAGAGCGGAGCTACTCCAGGCCCGGGAGGTGGCAGAGAGGGGGCAGGAGAGAGAGAAGGAGAAGAGAGCGAAGGAGAAGAAAGAGTGGGAGAGAGTGAGGGAGCAGCTGGAAGAGGACATCCGAGATCTGCAGGAGAGCCTGAGGCAGAGCAGAGAGACTGTGCAGGACCTGGAGAACAAACAGCAGGTCAGTATAGGCTCACCACAAGCGCCACTAATGCAGGCTGGGCTCTATAGAGCAGCTCAGTCAGTAAAGAATCTCACCATGTGTGCAGTCTGGGCCCTATAGAGCATCTCAGTCAGTAAAGTCACCACCAGTGCAGGCTGGGCCCTATAGAGCAGCTCAGTCAGTAAAGTCACCACCAGTGCAGGCTGGGCCCTATAGAGCAGCTCAGTCAGTAAAGGCTCTCACCACCAGTCCAGGCTAGGCCCTATAGAGTGGCTCAGTCAGTAAAGACTCTCACCACCAGCGCAGGCTGGGCCCTATAGAGTGGCTCAGTCAGTAAAGGCTTACTATGAGCCTTTGAGCCTAAGGCTGACTGTTTTAGTTCCTGCTTAGGAGCCCACAGGGTACCAGCTATAACACCAGAGCCTTGGCCCTGACGCTCGTGTGTGTCATAATTGGATTGAGTGCGTTATTAAAAGCATTTGAGTCCTCAGGCTCCACTTCCTGTTCCTGCCCTTAGGAGATGCAGTCCTCTCAGGAGGCGGTGATCACGGAGAACGATGACCTATTGGCCGAGAGAGCAGACAGCCAGCGGCAAATCAGAGAGCTGGAGGAGGACATCAAAGCCCTAACACACAGAGGGCTGGAGAAGGAGGCTGAACTGGAGAGGTGTGTCTCTGTCTGTCTGTATCTGTCTGTTATTGTTATTATTACTGCGTACATGGTAGTGGTAAAATTTGTGTGTGTGTTTGTGTGTGTGCAGGATGAAGGAGAGGATTAAGAAGATGACTACTCAAAGGAAAGGGGAGGATGAGGAGCGAAAAAGACTGCAGGTGGGTACTCAACGTGCTCACACCTTTCTTACGCTGTACTCGCGCTTTACTCATGCCTTACTCATACTGTGCTCATTCCATACTCATACTGTACTCATACTGTACTCATGCTATGCTCATACTGTACCCAGGCTGTACTCACACTGTACTCACACTGGTTCCCTCTGCCCCGCAGAGCAAGCTGGAGCAGACGGAGGAGGAGCTGCGCAGCCTGTCTGCAGAGTTTCAGAGCCTGCGCAGCTGCCTGGCCCAGAGAGACACGCAGATCCTGCTGCTGAAAGACTGCATCACCACCCTGACGCACAGACTCAACTCTGCGCAGAAGAAAGAGGTGAGGGCGAGAGGGAGACAGCCCAGAAGGGATATTATTACTCATCTGTTTCGCAGACACCGTTATTCAGTGAGAACTATTTCTAGATGGGTATTTATACAGCAGTTATATACCTGACATTTACTGAAAGAGTTCAGGTGGAGAACGTTGTTTTATGAAGCAGTGCTGAGAGACAGCAGAGAGAGAAAGGCTGAGAAGATGGGAGAAGCCGGACTTCAGTGAGGGAATATAGATAAAGAGGTGAGGGAAAAAGAGAATGGGTTGGAAATATAGAAAAAGAGAAAAATGAAAGAAAAGGACAAAAATGAGTGTGTGCCTATGAACACAGGGGGTTCAGTGTTTTTGTTAGTGTCTCTGTATGGTCATCTAGATTGTGAAAAACACTAACAATCTTTCTCGCTCTCTCCCTCTCCCTCTCCCTCCCTCCCCCTTCTCTCACTCTCTCTCCCCCTCTCTTTCTCTCTCCCTCCCTCCCTCTCTCTCTCTCTCTCCCTCCCTCCCCCCCTCTCTTCCCCTCCCTCTCTCTCTCTCTCTCCCCCCGTCTCCCTCTCATTCTCCCTCTCTCTCCCCCCCCCCCTCTCTCAGGCGGAGGGCGAGGCGGCGATGTCGGAGCTGCGGGGCGTGCAGGAGAGGCTGAGCTCCAGCGAGCGGGTGGTGGAGGGCCTGAAGGCGGAGCTGAGCAGTTTGGCGGTGCAGAGGGACCGCGGGCAGACGGAGCTGCACCAGGCCCGCATGCAGGCCGCCCAGCTCACCCTGCAGCTCGCCGATGCCAGCCTGGCCCTGCGCGAGGGCCGCGCCAACTGGGCGCAGGAGAGAGAGACCCTGCAGCACGGCGCAGAGGTACGCTGCACCAGCACACTGACTGACTGACCAACTGACCCAGCACACTGACCAACTGACCCAGTACACTGAATAACTGACCCAGCACACTGACTGACTGACCAACTGACCCAGCACACTGACTGACTGACCAACTGACCCAGCACACTGACCAACTGACCCAGGGCACTGACTGACTGACCAACTGACCCAGTACACTGACTGACTGTCCAACTGACCCAGTACACTGAATAACTGACCAACTGACCCAGGGCACTGACTAACTGACCAACTGACCCAGCACACTGAATAACTGACCCAGCACACTGACTGACTGACCAACTGACCCAGTACACTGAATAACTGACCCAGCACACTGACTGACTGACCAACTGACCCAGTACACTGACTGACTGTCCAACTGACCCAATACACTGAATAACTGACCCAGGGCACTGACTAACTGACCCAGGACACTGACTAACTGACCAACTGACCCAGGACACCGACTAACTGACCCAGGACACTGACTAACTGATCAACTGACCCAGGACATTGACCAACAGACTCAGGACGTTGAACAACTGACCCAGGACACTGACTAATGGACCAAGGACACTGACTAACAGACTCAGGACATTGGACAACTGACCCAGGACACTGACCAACGGACCCAGGACACTGACCAACTGACCCAGGACGCTGACAAACTGACCCAGCACATCAAACAACTGTTCCAGGACACTGACCAGCAGAACCATGATATTGAACAACTGACCCAGGACCTTGACTAATGGACCCAGGACATTGAACAGCTGACCCAGGACCCTGACTAATGGACCCAGGACATTGAACAACTGACCCAGAACACTGACCAATGGACCCAGGACATCGAACAACTGACCCAGGACACTGAACAACGGACCTGACTGAAGATGCACCAGGCCGCTCTGAGGGACGAGTGCAGTGGAAGGGTGGTGAGAACTGATCACCCTCCTCTCTCCCTTTCTCACTCCCTCTGCCCTGCCCTCAGCTGGAAAGAGAGCGGGTGGAGAAGCTGATCGAGGAGGTGCAGCAGAAAGTGGAGTGGCTGCAGGAGGAGAAGATGGAGAGAGAGAAGGTGGAGGTAGAGCTGGGAAGAGAGAAGGACTGTAACAGGGTAAGCACATGCATCTGTACTGCACCCAAATGCACACCACTACACCCAACGGCACCCACCTGCCCGCTACTGCAGCCAACTGCACACTACTACTACACCCAACTTCAGCCACCTGCACCCAACTGCACCCACCCGCACCCTGCACACTCCAGCACCCAACGGCATGCTACTGCAGCTAACTGCAAACTACTGCACACTGCTACACCAAACTGTACACCACTGTACCCAGCGGCACACTACTGCACCCAACTGCACACTACTCCACCCAACTGCACAATACTACTTTACACTCCTCCACCCATCTGCATGCTAGTACACCCAAATGCGCACTACTACACACTGGATGTACTCTGGATGTGACTGTGGTGAATGCTGCCCCCTGCAGGTGCAGATGAGTGAGGTGCGCAGGGAGCTGCAGGAGCTGAAGACCGGTCTGCAGGTGTCTCAGAAGGAGAAGGAGCAGTTGATGCTAATGAAACAGGCAGGTTCACCTCGTCCTAGGCCATACTGAGCCATAATGAGCCAAACTGAGCCATACGGGGCTCCACTGAGCCATGCTGGGCCATACTGAGCCAAACTGGTCCATACTGTATGGCGTACTGAGCCATGAATGAATCTGGGAAGTACTGGGCTGTACTAAGCCTTACTGAGCTAGACTAACACAAAGGTTGATTGATGTTGCCTACATGTGGAGTGATATAAAGTCAAAAACAAAAAGTGTTTTCCTGCTTTCTGTGTGTGTGTGTGTGTGTATCTTTGTTAATTGGTGTGTGTGTGTGTAGGAGCTCATGGAGTACATTCGGCAGCTGGAGCAGAGATTGGATGCTGTGGCAGATGCCAAGTGGAGCGAGTCAGCGTTCTCCTCCAGTGAGTGACGAACACGCCAGGCAAAAGGCCTTCAACACCCAGGGAAAGGGCCTTCAACACCCAGGGAAGGGGCCTTCAACACACAGGGAAGGGGCCTTCAACACACAGGGAAAGGGCCTCCTGCACCCAGGGAAAGGGCTTTCAACACTCAGGGAAAGGGCCTCCTGCACCCAGGGAAAGGGCTTTCAACACTCAGGGAAAGAGCCTTCAACACCCAGGGAAAGGGCCCACTGCACTGCAAAGGGCCTTCAACACTCAGGGAAAGGGCCTTCAACATCCCAGGTAAAGGGCCTTCAACATCCCAGGAAAGGGTCTTCAACATCCAGGGAAATGGCCTCCTGCACCCAGGGAAAGGGCCTTCAACACCCAGGTAAAGGGCCTTCAACATCCCAGGAAAGGGCCTTCAACACCCAGGGAAAGGGCCTTCAACATCCAGGGAAAGGGCTTAGTTTCTGGAATTAGCTTTGTGAGGCATATAGTCGCAGTGTCCCCTGCCATATGCAACACAACACTGTCCCTGAGGTTTATGTACAGGACTCCTCTTCCAGAAAATGCAGCTATTCATTTTGTCTGACTGCTCAGTGAGTTGTCTGAAGTGTCACTGATTGTTGATGAGCGAGTCTGCCTCACCTTGCTTCTGTTATGCTAACCACACACGCAAAGGCATGCAGACACGTGTCATCACCTCATGTCACCTCAGAATCTCAGAAGCTACCATTAAAATGAACCGTTGAGCCTTTCTGAACGTTTACCCACCTCAGAGCCAACTCCAGAGTGAAACATTCAGCAGCCGTTGCCGAAGTAATCGGTGAATTTGGATCTTAATATGGATCTTAAAGCAACAGTAGGCAACATTCTTAATGGTCGCAATGTTGTTGAAAGCATATTGAAAATCATAATGCCTGTTAGTTAGCTACGACTCCTCAGCAAGCAAGATAACAGGATTACCGACCGACATGGCAACACTAAAAACGTCAGCTCCAAGAGGCAGCTTGCGGTGTCTAGGAAGACAGACCGGTCACACAGGGTTCTTGTAATGTTAGTCAGAATTAGCTGCCTACAGCTGGGCAAGCAGAGTTCAAGTCTGTTCTCTACCTAACTTCACCTACCCCGCAGCAAACGTTAGCAAGCATTTCCTTCTGCCGAATTAAGTAACCTTAACAGTAAAAGCTACCTAGCTATTTCAGTGGCGAAATTCATTAAATTCACTGAAGTAACAATTGGCTAGTGAGCTAAAATTCTAGGAAAATTAGTGTCGAAATTTAGACCTACTCGTCCAGCAGAAAAAATGCGAGCTCTGCTCTGGTCTTAAAGCCCACCCACTCCCAAAGCTCTCGCCACCTTCTGAATTATGCTCCTGTGTTTATTCTAGTTTCACAGCAAGCTCTGTCCAATTTTCTTTCCTTCTTTTTGGTACTAGATGCTGAATCTTGATTCATATTTGATCTGCAGCACCTAGTTTGACAATTTGATCAGAGTTTCACGAGCCCGGAACAGCTATGCTGTACAGACTAATTTGCATATAGATTACTTTATGCAAATGAGAGGGTCACACCTACTCCACCCACTTCAGAACACATTTGTCAGAATCGTGTAGTAGGCGGAGCCAGGCTGAAACAGTGAATGCAGTTACTCTTTAAGCAATGACTGTTTCTGGATATTTCCATAAGAAAAGTTACCTACTACAGCTTTAAGTCCTCTTGGAAATATACCATGTCTATCTGTCCGGTTTTCTGTGTTTGCATGTCTGTCTGTTCAGGTCTTGTGCATATGTATGTGTCCGTATGTCTGTCCGAGGTCTAATCAACATTTGCCCTTCATTTTGACTCATCGTTACAGGCAAGTGTTTGTTTTTTTTCATGAATAGTTTGTGGAATTCCATGCTCTACAAAATTAAGACTCAAAACTGTGTTTTTGAAGTTGCACTTGTGTTTATTTGCCTATCAGTCTAAGGCCAGTTTTTGATTGGATACCGTCTTCTCTCTGTGTCTTTGTGTTTGTATCTGTGTGTGTGTGTGTGTGTGTGTGTGTGTGTGTGTGTGTCTGTGTGTGTGTCTGTACCTTTGTCTGTCCTCTGTGTCTGTCTGCAGGCCGTCCTGACAGCCCGCTGTCTGACTCGGAGGATGAGAACCCAGAAGCCCTCCAGCCCACGCGTCCCCCCCGGCCCCTGGGGGCCTACGGCCTGTGTGACCCCCCCCACCCTGATGCCCTGCTCCTGGCCACTCCACCACCGTCGCCACGAGAACTGACCCGGGGGGGCGTGGTTATCAGCCAGCCTGCCCCTCTCTCCTCTCCACGACAACCGGGGACTGACACACTGACGCACAGTTCAGAGTCGGTAAGAGTCTCTCTGCCGCACGCACACACACACACACACGCGCACACACACGCACACACACGCACTGTGTACTCGCACTGGCCAGTGTTTCTTGCTGTCTGTCTCATACATGGCCCTGCCCTCTTCTGAATTAAGGAAGAAGAGGAGCAGGACACACCCAAGACCAGGGACCAGTACTCTGGGGAGGAGACTGCCGCACTACTGCCCCAATACAACGACATCATCCTGAGGTATCAGTCACCAACCACCCCCTAATACCCTGCAACCCCTCCCTCTCACCCTAACACCCCTGTAACCCCTCCCTCCCACCCTAACACCCCTGTAACCCCTCCCTCTCACCCTAACACCCCTGCAACCCCTCCCTCTTACCCTATCACCCATGTAACACCTCCATCCCAGCCTAACACTCCTGTAACCCCCCCAAACCTAACACCCCTGTAACCCCTCCCCCCTGATCTTACTTTACACTCGCCCCTCATCCCTAAATGCAGCTATAACAGGTTTAGCCCAATCATTTATGCCATCTGACATTTTAGCTACATTTCTTGATAAACACATACAGGCGCTGACTGTTCTTGTGTGCCTACACAGAGACACCAGCCCTCCAGGACCGGAATTCCCCCCCCCCCCCCACATTAATCTTAATAACCTTAATCTCAACCCTGTCTCTTCTCTTCCTATCCTGCAGGGAGCTGACTGACTCCCCTCTGTGGTGAGGAACAAAACTGCAGCTGCACAACCTGTGATCACCAGCAGGAGGCGATGGAATGTTTCCACAACTCTTACATTTGTATACACCACACACACCCGTACACCTGCATACAATCAATATACAACATACAGTGTGTAAACCTTCAGCCTCACTGAGCACAGTCAACATTACCCACTGCCACACCCACACAAACACTAGCATACTGTAATATATGTACTGACAACACACATCAACAGCTGTGCAGCCTTTTTTACGGAAAGACATACTAGCAAAATGTATTAGTTTTCCTGTGTGTGTGTGTGTGTGAGAGTATGTGCATGCACGTGTGTCTGTGTGTGCATATATGCGTGTTTGTGTGTGTGTGAGAGAGTGCAGGCATGTGTGCGTGTGTGTGAGTATGTGCATGCACGTGTGTCTGTGTGTGCATATATGCGTGTTTGTGTGTGTGTGTGTGTGAGAGTGTGTGTGCATGTGTGTGTCTCCCATTTGAATAAAGTTTTAACTGGTTTTAGATTTGACTGCAGCCTGCACCTGCCTCTACAGTTATAGAAACCTTCATAATTGCAATAAGTAACAGTTGCTATCACCAGCTCAGTGGTTTCCGTCACATTCTCTAAGGGTTTGTGCTTTTTTTTATCTGCACATTTAATTGTATAATCCTTTATTGCTATTCATGCTTTGTGTAACCATTTGATTTTGAGATCTAGTTCTTGATCGTGATGGGAGTCGTGGAGAGAAGTTGCCAGAGAACAGAAAGAAAGGGGGGAGGGGGGGGGGGGTAGCAAATCCGAGTGAAAGTATGCAATGAAAGAAGGACTTTGGAAACAGGACAGAGAAAGGAGGTACGCCTGAAGCTATGCTTCAAGACTGAGGCTTCAGAAAACCTGTAAAGGGCGGGGCTACTGCAGGCTGTCACGTACTGACACGCGCGGTCCAATGAGGACTGCCGAAAGCTACTGTAGGGTGAAAACCAATGAGCCCGTGGTAGTGCCCACGCCCACGGTGGGGTTCTGCTGCCTCAGTCTCCCGTCTCATAAAAGCCCTCTTTCTCTGGATCTGTGCTGTCAGTGTGTTGCACAGGACAGTGACGCTGTGGTCGATGTCATTTAAGGGGATAGACGTGACGAGGCCACAAACGGGTTCAGGCGGCAACGTTCAAATGATCTGCAAGGTCGGCTCGCCGTCCGGCTCTTGGGCCGGCTGGCCCCACAGGCCCCCCAAACCCTCTTCGGATTCCCATTAACCCTTAGAGGTCATTGGTGGGAAAAGAAAAACGTAAAACGATGCCTCCACTAAATCACTTCGGCACTTTTTAAATGTTATTGTTCGTGTGGGGACGTGCGTGTGGGGGCTGTTTGTGGAGATCGGTGAGTAGGGCCCGTGCTGCAGTTAAGCTCGATGTAAGTTCATGGAGACGGGCATCTTAACTGTAGACCCTGGCTGCGGTCGTATAACGAGAGCTATAACCTAGCGTAATGAAAGTTAGGATTCCGGTGGGATACAAACATTGATTTTTAAACAAATACAAATTGTTCCGAATACATCACGACGGCGACATTTAACTCGAGGCAAAATGCCTTTGAATGTGTTCCTTTCTGGGGCCGCTTTGCTCGATATACAGTGACTCATAACGATGGTGATCACTCCGCTGCTCGAAATGCGTGCCTCATCGCACAGAAGTTAAAGAAATTAGCACTATGAAGCAAAGCTTAAGCATGTAACGAAAAGACATGAGAAACTGCAGTGGCATGGCACTTTGGTCCTTTGAGTTGGCATGAGGTTACGTCGCCCCCACAGTAGGTACTCACCGGAGGTTTTCTGCTTGTCGTCAGTGAGCGAGTGATTTGCCTGTACTTCCATCAGTCCTTCTGTAGCGCCCGTTGTCGTTAGGAATACAGACACTGTCTCGAGGGTGAGCTCATCAGTGAGGTTCATGCAAAACTGCAGTTCCAAACTGGATAACAGAGGCTAACGGATCCCAGCCCTCCCCCCCGTCCCACCCCCAAAAATTAAATACAAAAATGAACGAAATGAAATGGAAAACTGAGGTTGCAGGTCATTTCAGAGTTGCTGTAGCCTCGTCTTCATTGGAGCGTCTCAACGTGACATCACGGAACGCGCGTGTAACTGCCGGTGCGTCGCACTGATAGCGGGATGTGGCGGGTAACGTAGCATTGCCAGAGCGTGAATCACACGCGCACGGACTGAATGGTGAAAAGGCTGCTCGTAAGGGTGCTGTGGAGTTTAGCACCAGAGGTTCTGTCAGGAAAAAAAAGCATTACTGGGTTTTTGAGGGGAAGATCTGTTTCACTTTCTTTTTTTTTTTAGCAACTTACATGATGGTTTTTATTGAGCTCGACATTTACTGTACGTTGCTCCTATTTTTACCGCTAGAAAAATATTTATGTATAAAATCTTGGATAATTGCACATTTATGACTTTATGTAGGCTGCTTGCAGATTTATATACTGTTATCTACTAGTTCTGTAGTGCATATATTATTGTTCTGTTCATTTCTGCATTCTTATGTTTCCTTCATTTTATTTGATTTGTCTGTGTGTTGGCAGTTGTTTTCTGAGTTTGTTTGCTTTTTCCTTTTTGATTCTCGTAGCGGCTTTTCTGTTGATCTCTCTCAGAGAAAATACCAAAATAGGTTTGTAGCATCACGGGTGGTCCAACTGCTTTTTCTGAATTCACAAAACAAAAAAAAAACTCCCATTTTCTGTTAAGAGACCACACATTTTCGTGGCCCTACAGTTTGACAGTGTGCGACTGCATCCAGGAGATAGCGTTATTGGTGCTATTAGAACAAACTGAAAGGAACAGGAAAACCCCTCAGTGCAGGTAGACCACCTCTGTGCATAAAAATAACTCCTCCTCGACACCCAGCCTGGTCGTTTCCGTCTGTGGCAAACACGATGGCCATTCCTGCGACATACTGAAACTGCAAAACAAGCCGATTTGTCATCAGCCTATTTCATCTTCGACTATTAATATCTCAAAAGTTCCCTTTTCATAACAGCCCCGGTACACCGTGAGCCTACAAAGTTTGCTAATCAAGTTATTGCAATTTGAGGAATTAAATTCCTCATTATCATCACAAGAGAATATTTAATGTCAATTTCTGTTCGTTATATTCGCTAAAATGACACCGTGGAGGTAACTCAGATCCGTGTGGAGTTCAGCATTGGCCATGCTGTGTTTTACCAAGCGCTTGGACGGCGTACTTTTGTTTCTGCGTCGTCCTTTGCGCACTACTTCCCCCGGGGTTCAGGAAAAGCTCCACGTTTGCCTTCACGGCTTTTTGGGTTTGCTGTGTCCCTTTATCCGCACAGACGGGGGCGTTCCTTTGCTCCAGCGTTGAGGAGCACAGTACTGTATCACAGGTGTGCTAGCCTGTAGCAGCCTGTTCAGCACAGCAGGGCCCTGCACATTTTGGGTTTGTTTGTTTTTTTTTGTTTTTTTTTGACAGAGTATACCTTGCTCTCCAAAATGTATTTTCTAAGCTCCAATATCCAATACTGTGCAGTGTGGAGGGTAAGTCTCTGGATTAAAATACTATCTATGTATCACTTTTGTCTTTGCTGGTGTGTTTTTTCATTGGTGTGCGTGTGTGTGCACATGTGTGCATGTTTATTTCAATTTTACTATTGTATATGTTTTAAATATTAAATTAATAACATTTATTAATAACATTTGAAAATGCATCCACGATGTAATTGCAAATACGCTCAGAGAACATGCATTTCCCTTAAGGTCCTGGAAACTGGATTCAAATTGTGGGTATATTCCACAGAAGTTATAATTGATCGTCTTCTTAATATTTCTTTCAAGTTTTTAACCCAATTATAACCATTAAATTGTAATAAACATTATTAGACTACTGTGACCTGTTCAGCAGACAAGGACGGAGTGGGCATGTATCCTGCACTCATTAGCATTCATATCCATCCATAAGTGATATGTAAGCCATTCCTCATCGCTAGCTAGGGTAGAGCCGGTTAGAGCCATGCAGTGACCTTACACGAAAGAAAACAACAAACTAGGCTTTGCCATAGTGTAGTTAAACCTGAAGATCGTTTAGTGTGTAATTACAATGTAACACTGAGCTACTGTACACTAAGTCTCAAATTCCAGACATTACACCCAAATAAAGAAAGTCTTTGAATCCACGTCTAAGCTTGAAAGCTAATTAATTGCCGCTAGCTAACAGCAGGCTTAGTTACCGACCCACCGTGTTCTACGACCAGGTGACAATGGGCACTGCAAATGCTAACTGTACGGGTTACTGTAATGTTGCAGCGCCCCTGGTCTCCAGAAACAAAATCCATTTCTTGTAGCGCTCTTCATTTTTGTGAAAATAAAAAAAGTATATATCTATATATATCTCTCCCCCCCCCATGAGCCTGTCCTCCTGTTTACCTGACCAACCTTAACCCCTGTCTCTCACCTAGCCCTCCTCTTCCCTCCTCTCCTTTTCGCTCTCTCCATCTTTCTCCCAGTATCGAGTCTAGGGGTGATGAGAGCTAATTATAAAATCAATGAGGTGGGGCAGCCATTTTATAGCTGTCTCTAAAACTCAGTGGGAAACGGCTTTGGGACTGACAACTCCCTCCCTCTTTACTGCTTTTAATTACCAACGTAAAAGACATACAGGCCGAGAGGCCAGGGTCCTGCAGAGCCCCCGTCTGTCGCGCCACACACACACACACACACGGTTCTCATCCTCCAAGTCATGCAGGGAGCTGTCAGGACAGTTTGTCGACAGACACATGAACAAAGGTGTACAGGGACAGACACAGATGATGATATACATACAAACACACAAAGACACTAAGAGAAGGCCGTATTCAATCGATCATTACTTCAGCAAGAACGGGAACAGAGTCGACCTTCAGGAGTCAAAGTGGGTAGACGTTCAGAAAGGCTCAACAGTTCATTTTAACTCCCAGCAGTAGCTTCTGGGATTCTGTAAAGGTGATGCGCTGATGACACGTGTCCGCGTGCCTTTGCCTGCACGGTTAGCGTAACAGAAGCAGGACCGGTGAAGCAGACTCGCTCATCAATGATCAGTGACACTTCAGACACCTCACTGAGCAGTCAGACCAAATGAATAGCTGGATTTTCTGGAAGAATAGTGAGGGAATAGGAAGATAGTGAAGGCCCTTTACCTGGATGTTGATGGCCCTTTACCTGGATGTTGAAGGCCCTTTACCTGGGTGTTGAAGGCCCTTTACCTGGATGTTGATGGCCCTTTACCTGGATGTTGATGGCCCTTTCCCTGGGTGTTGAAGGCCCTTTCCCTGGGTGTTGAAGGCCCTTTCCCTGGGTGTTGAAGGCCCTTTCCCTGGGTGTTGAAGGCCCTTTCCCTGGGTGTTGAAGGCCCTTTCCCTGGATGCTGAAGGCCCTTTGCCGTATCCCAGCTTGGCAAGTCTGTCTCTCACTAGAGGAGAACGGAAAGCTCCACCTGGGATCTGCCACGATGTCCAATCTCTGTTCCACCTGCCGAATGTACTCTGTCAGCTCCTACACACACACACACACACACACAAATAAACACACACATACATATATACACAAACACATATACAGTACAGGCCAAAAGTATTAGGCCACCAGTAGGCCTTTAAACTTTAGGTAGAGAAGGATTCAGTTAATACAAGCACATTTATTGAATAACAAAGCTTTTTCAGTTTCTACCTACAATAACT
Organism: Anguilla anguilla; assembly: GCF_013347855.1. Classification (NCBI taxonomy): domain Eukaryota; kingdom Metazoa; phylum Chordata; class Actinopteri; order Anguilliformes; family Anguillidae; genus Anguilla; species Anguilla anguilla. The sequence goes on from NC_049211.1 coordinate 35,556,198, forward strand.
CAAAATACATAAAAGTAATCTTAGACATGACTTTCATTGAAATAGCCTCCTTCGACTTTAATTACAAATAAATTAATTATTGGATGTCTATCTAATCATTTTGGACAGTGGGAGGTGAAAGGGTAATGAAATTGAGTGCAGTCTTATCTACCTTAATGGTCCAGGAAACTGGATTCAAATCATGGTTATATTTCCCAGAAGTGACATTTTATTGTCTTTTTAATATTTCTGTCAAGTTTTTAACCCAGTTATAACCATTAAATTACAATAATCGCTATTAGATTATTGTGACCTGTTCGGCAGACAAGGACAGGGTGGACAAGGACAGCGTGTATCCTGTGCTCATTAGCATTCATATCCATAAGTCTCATCATATGTAAACCATTCTTCACTGCTAGCTAAGTTAGAGCTGGTTAGAGCAGTAACCTTACCCGACAAAACTAAAGAAAGCAACATAAACTAGGCTTTACCATCATATAGTTAGACCTGAAAATCATTCAATCTGTAATAATGTTGTAACACTGTGCTACTGCACACTTACATTAGACTCTATAGCAGTCTCAAACTCTGGACATAACATCTGAATAAAGAAAAGCACTAAGGTTGCAAGAAATATGGCAAAGAAAAAGGAGTTAGGCATAAGCCGCGTTTCCACCGCAGGAACTATACCCCGGAACTAGGAACCTTTTGAGGAACTCAGTGCGTTTCCACCGCAGGAACTAGGGTCTAAATGTAGTTCTGGGGGCTTTGTTTTACCCCCCAAAACGTTCCTGCTCGGGGGGTAGTACTTTCCGAAAGTACAGGAACCTTTTGGGTGGAGCTTGCAGCGCTGAACATTTCTGATTGGTCGAGTACTCGCCGCATTTGTGTTGTATTTATTTTCCGCCATTACCCGCCATGTTTGAAAATATGCAGCGGCAAACCAATTTATTTTCATAATAACTTCAAATCAAACTTGTATGTTATGCGGCGCAGTAGCCTAGTTTTGGTTATAGCCTGCCAACGTCTTGGAATTATAACGTGTGCTATTCTGTTCTTTTCTTGCTTTAGTATTCGTTTTATAAAATGCTAAGCATTCGTGCTGGGACAGCATATTACGTAGGCTACCAAAACATTCAAACGGATTAATTCGGTTGCTGAATATTTTCTTCCGGATTTTCTTTGTTAGCCCGTTGTAATTGACTCAAAACGTTTGATACAGTTATGTGAGGTATGCGGTAGTTCTGCGTAATTAACATTGGTGATACAGTACAAGCAAACTGGAAATCACCTTCCGCACTTTTTGTCCGGGTAAAATAACAGGTTAATTCTAGTAATCTTCCCTTTAGCTTTTTCAGACTGCTGTAATTTTACTGCCATTTTTCAATTCCACGAAAAGACCAGTAAGACTATGGACTAATTTATGGTGCATGGTTCGCATCTGGAGGGCACACTTCGCTGCTCGGCTAGCAGTAACTTCGAAGGAAAGCAAACGGTGTCTGTACCACTACTAATTTACATTTTCACGCAAGTCCGAGTTTTCGTTCTATTCTTGTCATTTTGCCATTAGCCTATATGGAATTGACGACGAGAAAGTAATCAAACAGCAAATTGTTTACAACGTGTGCATGTTTTCTGCTGTTGTTGCCAGTTATACATATAAATGTGAATGCATTCTGTCGCTTCGGATGTCAAGACATGAAAGCGAATGTTCGCATAAAAACATAATAATGAATGTGTTTGAGAGGATATATGAAAATCAATAAATACAAAAGTAACCATATATAGTCATTGTTGGTAACCCGTTGTATATAAGTGAAATAAACCCCTCCGGGCTGTCCCGGTTATTAGAAAATAATGTAGGCTACTACGGTGGTAGTATGGGGTTACAGAAGAAATCATATGACAGATGGACCGACAACAACGTCGCTTTTTCATACGTCAGTGGGCTAATTTGCCTAATCTTCGCGGGACTTTAGACCCCGGTGGAAACGCAGACAACCATTGGCTGAAGGAACCTTTTAGTTCCTGGTAAAGTAGTTCCTGGGACTGAAAGTTCCGGGTAATTTTGGTGGAAACGCGGCTTTAGATGTGTGAGGCTAAGTAAACATTGTGGAAAGAAGGTAGGTGCTCAGTTCACACTCAGAAGGTTCCAGCTGATGGGCAGTAATGTTAACAGGAGAACACCAAGAAGATCAAGAGGCAGAAGACAAATTCCTTGTGTTGTCTAGCAAGAGAAACCATCATAAAACTGCACAAAACCTACAGACAGAACTAAATGCAACTATTAAGAAATCAGTTCCCCTGACTACAGTGAAAAAGGGGGGGCCTAGCCAAAACCATAAAAAACAGCCCCAGACCAAGGGGTGTCCAGATACTTTTGCTCATATAATGTGTTTGTCTAGCCCAGGGGTGCACAACTCCGGTCCTGGAGGGCCGGTCTGTGTGCCGGTTTTTGTTCCATCCAATTGCCTCAGCTTTATCTATCTGACAGCCCTATAACCTACACTTGTTCACTCGTGTACTTGAGCACAGTAAAATCTTTAGGATGCACTTGCAATCTGCGGCTGTCATACAAACGTCGGCTCAAGGTACGATTCTGCTAATTAAATAATTAAGGGCAGAAGTTGGCGCAAAATCCTGAAACGGATTGGCCCGTGTTGTGCACCCCTGGTCTAGTCCCTCTTAATCTTCCAGGTCGTGTCCTGTCAACATTACTGCCCAACAGCTGTAGAAGCAAATCCTAAGCTTCTTATCAATTTCTTGCAGGGAGCAACGTTGCCACAATTCAAATCAATTTAACTACCCTTCCACATCTATGTAAAACTAATCTTTTTGTGTTATTTTTCTGTAGGTATTGATGTGTTATTGTTCAAAGTAAGTTTATACTTTGGTTTGTTATTCAATAAATGCACATATATTCTCTATAGGTAGGTCTTTTTAAAAGCTACAGGTGGCCTAATACTTTTGACGCACACACATACACACCAATATAAACACACACACACACACACACACACTTATACACACACATGCACACACACACACACACACACACAAACTCATGCACTCGTGCACACACAAACGCGCATACACCACACATATGGACATGCACATAAACTCATCCACACACACACACAATAGTACATACACACAAGTGTGTGTGTATGTGTGTGTGTGTACAATCCACTTGCACTGTCCCCACGCACAAGTGTACCCGTATGCACTCATATACAAACACACACTTCCCACACACACCCTCTCTCTGTAAAACCCACATACAGGCCTTCTTCCTCCTGCCAACTTATCCCCTCCCCCTTCCCTCTAAAGTTTATTCCCCCTTCCCACCCCCCCTCACACAAACCTGCCTTTAGGCCCTTAAGCAATATTCCTCTTCCTCTCAGTCTCTATATCATCCTCTCTTTAATATTTAAGGGCAGTTCTCCCTGTCTCTTGCCCTCCGGAGAAGATGTAAAATTTACGATATTCTCCATTACTGAATGGCTGTCACCTTCCCCCTCTCTCGCTAACCACGGAAATGGTTCCCTGCACTGCACAGTGTTCCCCATGTCTCTGCACTCAGGACCTCAAACAACTGATTTAATCCTGTGTCTCGGGACAGTTCTTTAAAGGGATATTTCACTTTGGAAAAGTGGAGGCGGAGAAAGCCAATTACTGAGGAGGGGCTGTGAGCATGAGAAAAGCCACTGTAGCAGGAAACCCTTAAAGGGATGTTTCACTTTGGCATAACCCAAGTAATTTTGTGGAGCTTACCCCGTTGTGTTTGCACAGCGTGAATGCATAGCGTGAATGCTAGCAACATCAGCTGTACCTGCTGACCATTAATGGCATTGTCGTTCCCCCCAGTTGTCTAGCTCCCAATTCACTCCGATTTATTTGTGAACCTCCCTGAAATGAACAGTTCTGATACACATACTAACTACTGCTACAGTGGCTTTTCTACATGTGTGCCCCAAGGCTCGATACTTGGCTCTCTCCACCTCTACTTTTCCCTGCAATTGCTTGGTTCTGTCATATCCTGCCATCGTTAGTTTTACTTTTTTTTTTTTTTTTTAAGTACTTTATTGTTTGTTTTTTTACACATTTACAAAATGGTGTACAAAAAAAATATTTAAAATGCATATTAATATTACATAATAAAATTTACAATTTGATTAGGTTCCACGGTGTGTTTCTTTTGTTGTATGTCCAAAGTTCTCATTCTTTTCAGTTCACTTACTACCTCGCTGGAGATGTTTACCTGGTTAACAACCACCTTACACCTCGTCCTCCACAACTTTGCCACCACTGTGCATATCAGCGTCCAATAAAAGTGTGTCTCTGTGTATCTGACATGTTTTCTTTGAATATACCATACATCACAGCATTAAAATTTACATTTACATCAAAACCAATACTAAGCATCTTCCCCCACACCTCTTTGGATCTCTGACAGTGCAAAATGAAATGTTCACTAGTTTCATACTCATTGCAATTATTCATTTGGCATATTTTAGTTGTTACAAAGCAGCTCCATTTCTCTATTGCTCACACAGCTAGCCTATTAACTGAAACAAGCCACATAATATCCCTCTTGTTTTCTGAGATGCTTATACTAAGAATGTTCTTTATACATTCAGATGCATCCAAAGATGCATTTTGTAAGGGAAAATACCACCGTATAGTTTATCACATATTTTTGCATACACACTTTCGCTTGATAATTCAGTCCAGTCAATGTTCAAATCTTAGTTAGTTTTACCTCTCCCTCCCATTACCTTGCCTTGAGCTTAAAGAGCACTCCAGCCTGTTTCCTCGCCTTGAGGTAAGGGGAGGGAGCCAGCAGAACACTACCTGCCGAATGCATAGGGTCCACTGTAAAATTCGGGGGAGGAGAACTAATGGTCTTGCTAACTCGCTAACACCAGCTCCACGGTCGATGGTTAAATACTCAGCCCTTGATTTTGTAATGTCACCTGGCTATCTAGCTAGCTGAAAGCCTGAACTACCAGTTAACTAGCTAGCAAACTCAGCAGATGAGAGCTAACAAGCTTGCAGTAGAAAATGATGGAATGTTAACAGGTTGTACTGATTGACTTTAGCTGATTACATTCCATTGAAGTAAGCCAGCAAACACATGCTCTTATCCAGAGTGAATTTGCTAGCTATCTAAAATGCAAGACAACAAACGTGCATCCAGCTGCAATTGCCAAAATGCACCGACCAGTGTTGTATGTGCTACATTTTTTAAGTATTAAATGTATGTTAACATGCCAATGTAGAGCCATAATACAAATCCAAAACAAATAATTATACAATACAAATCAAATTGCCTACTCAATAATAGATACTACATAAAACATAAGAGCTAGTCATTAAGCTAACACCCATATAGCTAGCTAAAAACCATACAACAAGCTTTGATTGAGAAATACTGCTTAGGGGTTAAAGGGAACAGGGAGATGCAAGATAAGTTTCAAGATGAATTTTTCAATCCACAGAAAGGTGGGTCTTCTGTACGAGCTGGAAGATGGCCATAATGATATGGGTTATTAGGACTGTATTTTGTATTTATTGCAGTTTAGATAAAGTTGTGTTTACTTCAAACTATTTTAATGTAAGTTTTCTGGGAATGGTTGCCTCGTTTCTGTAGCTCGTGAAAGTTTATTTGAAAAGACCTATAAAAGATAGCTGTAACTTGTATATGACGGCAATTATTTAGAACATCTAGGTTAATGCTGTTAGTAAAATGCAAAATAAATAATGTTTTTATAAATCATAATTAATGATATGTCAGTCAAAGCATGAATTTGAAAGCAATGCGAATATATATTAGGCTAGACAACTGCCATTTTCTTTCCTCTACAAAATATACTGTTAAAGCCATTCTCTTTTCCAGTTTTCTGTCCCAATACAGTTCATTCTGTTGGATGAACAGATGCTTGTGTGGAATTGGGCCTGTAACTACTTACAGCAGTGTACTGGGCTATAATTACGGCTTGTGACTCAGATGTACATGAGATAAATTGGTGCCGTAAAAAAAATTAAAAAAAAATAAAAATAAAAAACAGTTAAATGGACTGTATGTAAAAAAAAATGTAATCCAGTAGGTAACTTCAGCATTTGTTAAATCTGTGTAATATGCATAAGTGTGTGTATGTACATACATGTGATCATTGGTGGGTGTGGGATTGTGGAGTGGACAAATCAGCTTTCACCCCAGGTAAACAGGCACATAAAGAGAAACGGAGGCCCACGGTGCACTAGGGCTGGGAGTCTCCATAACCAGCGCCATAATGCTCGGTCTGCTGTTCTCTGACCTTATTCAACGCACACTGCAGTACAGCATTCAACAGGGTCAAGCAAAACAAGTGTCCATACAGCACACGAACTCTGCCTGGGAATTAATACGGAACCAAATGTATCCGTTTTTTAAACACATTTCAATAACCTGAAATCTTCATTTAACTTCTGTGTTTTTCTGGTCAAATAACTGATAATAACCATTCGACATTCTTTAACCCCTCATGATGAACTTTTCCTGAGCACTGCTTCATCCCGATACCTAGAGAGGCCGAATACCACGGGCGGAGCGCGGAACTCACATGCAGCTTGTGAAAACCTTCCTATATTAAAATCAAACTCATGAGGACACAGGAAACCGCTCCAGTCCATCTCCTTCCGTTACACTGGCATAAACTCATGCTTAATCAACACCAGGAGCAGAGCTGACGCTGTGCAGCCTCTGCTTTTTTTCGGCTCTTAGGCGAGTGGATTAGATTGTGACTGGGTGTGGGGTGGGGCGATTTGCGATTGAAAAAGCACTTGTGCTTTACAATTAAGAAAAAAATAAAAAAAATTAATAAAAATAGCTGGAGCCGGAAGGGTACTGTTGGTCCTACCTCTGTAACTGCATGTTGTCCGCCAATGCATTTTCTCTTCAGCGTTTGCAATCTGGACCCAAACTCTATTTCCAAAAAAATCAAATTAGCTTCTCCAAGAAAAAAGTGTAATGTTAACTTAATGATTTTTTTTTTACAAATATACAAAGAAACTGACATTTATAACACCTGGTCGTTTAACCATTGCAATTAAAGAATAGAAAATTCTGGTCACAAGAATCCGCCGGTGGACTGGGCATAGACATAACAAGCTGCGACTCGTGCGCGTAACTTCTGTTAATTACGCGTCCGCTCCCTTCTTGTTGTAAATCAGGCATGCATAATCGCGAGTTCGGGGTGTGGTCTTGGCGAGAAGTTACGACCAAAGAAAGTGTTTGAGTTATATAGTCAGTTAATTGCAGGTAGAGGGAATCACAGCATGTTTACGTTCCGGATGCAGTTGAACAAACGGAGATGGCGAGTAGCCTATTGATGTTTCAATCTCGGCTGAGTATCTTTTATTGCCAGCAGTGTGAGGCAGCGGTTAGCCTAATTTGCTACGATGATGTTTGGAAGTTCCTGTTTGGTACAAACCAACTCTTGTTCCCTTGAGCTTTTGTTCCAGTTGATGCAGGCCTAGCCTACTATAGGCTGTACTGGATAAAAAAATGATGTGGAATGCAAGTTGCTTTGGCGTAGCCTACAGTGAGTAGCCACGAATAGGCCAACAGGTTATCAAGATATATATCATGGAATATGAAAACGCAGTTTAGATACATTTAAGTATAGCAGGCTGGCCTAGCTATCGTTTCACTGACTAGGCTACATTCCCAGTTCTTCGGTGTTATATTTTGGTATATTTATTTTATTTTTATTTTTTGCTGTGTTCACGTTAAAGCTTTTGTGTAGCCTAGTTTCCGGCTGCCGCAATGAAATATAAATACGGATAGAACCGCATAAAACAGGGAGACTACGAATAAAAACCGCAAGTGCGTCCTCTTTAAGACCCACCATCTTCAACAAATTCTCCCGTGGGTTGCCATGGCGACGACTTACGGGGCCGAATATACGAGGTCATTTAGCGCTTTCTTGTAAAATGGTGTGTAATGTATAGACCTTGTTTGAGTCCAGGCTTCGCTTTATCGATCTGTGTTTAATGAAAGTTAATTATGGCATCATTTAATTAATAGAATCCCATCTCTGTTTATCGCCTTCTTGCCTCTTCCATTAATAAAAATGGGTATTCTGACCAAGGCATCAATCACTCAGCGCTAGAAAACGTGTGTGCGCGTGTGTGCGTTTAATTCTTTCTGATTCGTTGCATGTAATAGGGGCATCTAGTGCCTTCTCTGAAAATAACGGTGATTTACCATTTCAACTGTAGCCTAATTGAATATGCTAGTATCAGATTTATTCATCGGGTTTTTTAAATTAGCTAGTCTATTTGGAAATTAGCCAGGGTAAGTGTTTGGGTGTGTCATAGAGAGCTGGAATCAGTTGGGTTGATTTTTAATCAAATCACGTACTCCTCCTTGCTTTTTCTTTTCCCCATTTCATGACTGCAAAAGCCCTGTATACCTTCAAAGGTGCGCGTCTACGTGCGTGTTTGTGTGCGCGCGTTCGTATGTTCGCGCGCACACGTGAGTATCTGTTGCGAGCTTGCGTGCGTGTGTGTGTCGGTGCTCATTAGCGTCTTATAGCTGTGTGTGTCCAGTTTCAATACTTTATAGTGCAACAGACTATAGGCCTATTTGACGCGCGGAGATTAACGTTACCAAGGAAGCAGAAGTTGAGGCAGCTGTCGAAGCGGCAGCATTGAAAACTCTGCACCCCAGGTGTGAAGGCTAGGTTGAAATCTCTGCACCCCAGGCTTGTAAGCTAGGAGAATCAGTTCAGCTGAAGCATGAACTTATTCATTGGAAGCTCCCTTTTTGCCAAACACGGCAGCGTTCTATTTGTTCACGACCAATAATTGAAATGGTCAGAGTCCGATTTAGCAAAACTAGTTCAAAGTTTCGTATTCGTGAGGTGACATGCTGCTACATTAACTTAAGCGTTGGACGGATGAATCCACAAATCAGCAATCACATTGTAATGATCTGCACAAAATCATATATTGTCCAAAATCTATAGTTCTAAACGGCTCAACTTAGTTTCTTGGCTACATAGTTTGGCCAGAATTTCTGTTGTGTACTTTCAAAAGCACTGTAGAGTTGAGTTATTTTCTGCCAGGACAAAAATGAAAAGGCTTGTCCTTTCGTATTTTAGCTGCTAATTGATGTTCTTCACTGGCACAGAAGGGGACAGGGGTCACACTTGCAGTAATAGCCACAATTATGCAGTAAATCAGCTCTTACGTACCCATAATTATTTTTGAGCAAGCGTGTGTGTATAAACGCTTCACCGTGCCGCGCAGCAAGCCGAACATATAGGCTACAATAGACATCTACATCAAAGATGTGCTGCAGCAGATCCGTGGTGGTTCACACTCGGCCAGTGTCAAGTACAATGGTTTCTACATCCCAATTCGATACCTTTCGGCTATTTTGGATACGCTTCGCTGACTCATGCGCATTTAGGGCGCGGCCGGGTTGTAGATGAGGCGTGACTCCACTGTCCAGCTGCGTCTCGACCGGTGACACTATCTTGCCTGTCAGACAGAAAGCGACTACAGAGTGGGAAGAACGACAGACTGGGAACACGGCACCAGTCTCCGCGTTTCTGAAGCCTATGATCTTATCCAAATCTTATAGGACAAGCTCTAAGGACAGTCAGTTTGAGGTCGAGGGAATCCAAATGAAAAGAATCCATTACTACAAGCCAGGGACCACTAGAATTCACGGCTATGCATGTGACAGGCAACAGTCAATAAAATAGAATGCTAATCAGTAGGTCTATAGGCTACCTTCTTTCGCAAAGGACAGGTCACGGTGTCAGCCTAGTTGTTCAATCATATCTCAGGAGGAAATGCGTTAGATGGTGTCCATCGTTTGACTCAATAAAACGTGCCGCTGCGAAGCGTCCTCCTGGCCGGAGATGCGAACTATGGTACGTGAGCACCCTCTGTTGATCATTGGGGTCATTGCAAGATAATAGCAATCTCCATAGAGAGATCAACATTGGTTGAAAACAAGAAATTTCCTCAGTATATACGATTTTGCCAGTACATCTACTGCAGTTTGTTCACCCACCAATTGCGTGTCAGAAATAAATAAACAAGACACATCATTACGTTTAACATTTCTTTATAAAATCAGCATTAAACGAAGGTGAATAAAATGGCACAATTAACAAACGTAAAATGAAAGCCGAAAAGGTACACAAGACTAGGCTGTGTTTGAGAGACGCGTGGGAGGTCTGCTCCCGTCCTCCCTCTAGCGGACGGGACAGGCGGTGCTGTTTATCACACTCCACAGCCCTCTCACACTTACTGCAGCTGCCAAAACAGGTCGAAGGCACATTAGAGCGAGAAGTGGAAATGCTTGAGGGAGGGAGGGGGGAGGGGGGAGGGGTGGATAAGGGAGAGGGAGGAGAGGAAGGTAGGGAGAGAATTCACAGCAAATTTAATTGACTTTACTTGAGTATACTTACAATGTCAAGAAAAAAGACTTTGACGGGGTTGTAAACCCATTCTACAGTTCAAAACTAGTGCACTTGTTCTAAGGAAAATGACACAATGATGTCAACACCAAAACTAGGGTCTGGCACTTATACAAAACTAAGAATAATACTTTATCTTTCTCAGAAATAGGCAGGAAAGAAAAGTTTTAAAACAATTAAAATACCGCCCCCCACCCACCCAAAAACAAAGACCAAGTAGAAAATTTTGTGGCCTGTGACTGCAAAAATATGTGTCTGTGCCAGTTAAGGTCTCCATGTTGCTGTAGTTACAGTACAATCACTCTCAGTAATAATATGCAGAGTGAAACCTGATTTTAAACAATACATTTACATATTTCAACTTTGCACTCCACTCAAGTCATCTGTCACAAATGGCAAATTGAATGCATTAGTAAATACCAACAACCATACATGGCTGTGCTCCATGAAACTACCTATGGCTAGCCTACTACACAAAGGATCATAAAACAGGTGGTCCTGGGCTGTCCAATACCACACGTATTTGCTTTGTAATTTAGATAAACTTGTAATCTGTTTTCAATACCAATACCGTTGGCATTGTTCCCATAAGAGCTACATCACTCAAATCGCCACAACGAGCTATGTACAAACACTAACGAGTAATAAATCATTTATTAAAATCACTGAAAGGGTGCGGGACAGGGTGCTTTGCCGCCTGACTCTACTTTTGGGGAATTTTGAGGACGGGGTGATTCAGAACGGGGCGTGCAAATACCGGAGCCCCAAAAATCTCACAGCGCCGCTGTGTGACTCACGTCCTGATCTGGAGCCTGCTCCGCCTTCGTCAGTAAGATTTACGGTGCCGGTCAGGCCTGGGGGCTCCGAAACCTTTTTAACCCGAAGCCCCTGAACAGACCACCCCTTCGCCGAGGCCCTCCACCTCAATAAAATGGTTAATGTTTGCCACCTTTGTCCAGCGCCCACCACAGGCCGCGCCACAGCGACCATATAACCACGCTAGCGCGTTTAAAAAGGTTTAACTCGCAATGTATCTATATCACCGATCTACATGAGACACGTCTATTTAGCACAGCGTGACTAATTATTCAAATGATCGCAACTTTACCAAGGACTCCTCATCAGGGGAACCTCATCAGCAGTGGAGAGATTTCTGCACGTTTCTATACAAGTAGTGAGTGTGGATAAAAAATCTCCTAACTGGGCTGCAAACTCCAGAAAGCTGTATTTAAAAATGTCACTGTCCTCATTCTTAAAGTGAGGCAGCTAAATCTCCCCAGATTGTACAAACTTAAAGTGTTGCATCTTTCCTCCTTGCACAACATTGTGAAATTTAGCAGGTGCTAACAGGCAAGCGAAACGTGTTTGAAGTCGCTAGGTTTTTGCAAAGTTAAGGGCGAGGCACCTTTGACTGAATTTTAATTAAGGCCCGCACGCTCATGGTTCTGCGTGCCTGATGTTTGGAGAGCTCAGGTCTCTCTGAAGGGTGGGCCCTGCAACAGAATATTAAGTGTTCTACCTTTAGCAACCGATCCTGAATCATAATGACAGTTCCACTCTAAATTAGGGTCATCTGCCCTTAAAGTCTTGAAAGCCTTTCTTCCGATAGGCTGAGGAGGGAGCGATGTCACAGTAGAAGGGAGAGTCTCCAGCAGAAGACTAGTCAGTACTGGACTGTCTCCCATTATGCATACTTGTGTTTTGCATACTTCCAAACTCAGTAGAACATTCAACATAACAGCTGAAATGTACTTAATAATATGAGAGAGCTAAAGTTTGCTTCAATTTCTGGTACATTTGGAACACACTTGAAAGCATCATCACTAGTGACAGACTATCTTTGACCTAACCAGAAAAACAAAAGTACTGCACCTGTACTAGTACTTGATTGGTTACTGGCATCAATATAAATGTTTCATTAGTAAATGTTTCACCAAGTAACTACAGCAACCAAGTTAAATAACTAATTAGTCAGAATGAACTAATTACAGTAGATGAGCGATTCAATGTTAGCTGAAGTTTGGCCAACACCAATATTTTTAGCTACCTCAGAAAGTTTGTGAAAAAAAGTGTAATTTATTATCTGGTTAATTGTGTGGTTTGTCTTAAGTGAACATCACTACTAAGCTGTAGGACACCAATAATAATATTAATAAAGCTGGGCTGATTGGTTAGCTCAACCTGGCTTTTATTTCCTATTCTGAAAAACTTACTTAAAAAAGCAAAAAAAGAAAACAATTATAGATTTATAAAGCATCAAAAGCTCACAAAAATCTCATTTATTGTACAAATTCCTCCCCTTTTGTCAAATGGCTTTTCTTAGCATGAGAGTTTGACAGTATAAAGAGAGGATAATTAGCAGCCAACTCCGACATGCTCAAAGTTGGACGTACAGTACAGATACCACAGAGCCTTACTGTTCTTCCCTTCCCCCTAAGGCCACACCCTTTCTTAGAGGGCGGGGACTTAACGGAGCCCCACCCATCCTCACTGTCTCCAAGTAACACTGATATTAATTCCCCCCTTTTCTGCTGCAGAGCTGGAACCAGGCTGGCCCCTCCCTCGGAGTTTGAGTGCAGGTTGGGCTTTAGCTATGGTTACCCCTTTAAGGTGTGACATCACAAATATGTGATTAGAATGTTCTTAACCGAACATTCTAATGCTGATGTAACAATCACCAGAATACTGAATTTTAAAAACACATTCCAAAAACACAACTCTTCAAAGGGGTAATTCCTGTTGCTGGGTGGGACACTCTTACTGGGACTGACCTCAAATCTTAAATGCAAGCTTCATGGGAGATTGTTCAGACAGAAAGGTAGAAAGCTTTGTGCTGCCATCACCGGTCACAGCTAGCGGCCAAAGACAGATGAAAATAAGACGGAGGTCCGTTTTATTTTTCTGTGAATCCCCTGCTCAGCACCGCAGTGGCAGACGGAGGCGTTGGATGGTGGATGCTGCGTGCCACAGGCCTGTACGTGGGTACTAACAATGGAAAAGCTACTGCTCTGTCCCAAGCCAAGAACATTACCTCCTCCCACTAGCCTGGTTCCACATCTACAGTCTGTGCTATTAAAACACATTCATTTGGCAAAATATAACCAGATATTGCGCGTACACAAACACACACACACAAACACACATACTTGCATACATACACATTCACATACAAACACAAAAGCATACACACATAGACATTCGCACAAGCACACAGACCCAGGTGCACACACACACAGACACGGGCGTACAAACACGAGAACAAAAGCTCATTAACACACACACCTGCCCACCACACACACACACACACACACGCGCGCTCTCCAAGACGCAGATCGCACGTTTGAGCATGAAATCTCATTGGGCGACGTCCTTTCGCGGGTGTTTGCGTGGCGTCCGTATTGCTCCACGGCGACGGAGGCACTTCAGCCCGGCTCGGGCGTCGCCGGCCGCCTCGGACCGGCTCTCCGCCCGCATCGTTTGCGCCGGTTAAAATTCGGTGAGACCCGAGCACCGGTGAGCCACAGTTAACGAGCCACCTCTGAGGAGAGTTTAACGGATGGACACAGCCGGCTGCGGTATGGCTTGTCATTGAGGTGGCCAGGTTGTACGTTTCTCCCCGAGCTCACGAGAGACAATGAGTCCCAAAGTCTCTGTGGATATGGCTCCTTTCTGGCATGTCTGTGGACAGCTACGGTTGGGTCCTTAAAAAGGTAGCCCTGAGTGCGTTTATGTGTTATGATATTTTGTGCAGATCTCCTTGTCCAATCACGGAAACTTGTAAATGTGCAAGCGTATGCACGCTGATTGTAGTATGTGTACAGTTTCGTGGGTGTGACTGTGTGTGTGTGCAAAAGTGCCTACAAGTGCACTTTTTTACAAGTGTAGACTGTGTCTACAAGTGCATGCATTGTGTGCCTGTGTGTGTGTGTGTGCCTGGGTGTATGTGTGTGTGTGTCTGGGTGTGTATGTGCCTGGGTGTATGTGCGTGTGCCTGTGTGTGTGTGTCTGTCTGTGTGTGTGTGTGTCTGAGTGTGTGTGTGTGTGTGATTCTGCATTGATTCCTCCAGAGACTGCAGCCACATTCTTGTGCTGCCAGCACTTACGGTGTGTAGGCCACTTCACACCAGGGCCTGGACACTGAACACTGGACACTGGACACTGGACACTGCCTCCAGCACGGACAGCATGGCCGTACAGGTACGCCCCGCGCCCTGAACGCATCAGCGATACTGCCCCTCCAAGAACAGAGCAGCAGGGGCAGTTCCAGGAGGTAAGGAGGGGGGAGGGGGGAGGGGTATGCAACTGTCATTTCCCACAGTGAGAAAGCCTCGTGTGTCACAGTAAAAACAGCTTCATTTGGCATGGAGAATTTGGCGTTTGAGAACATTTCAGCCAATGAGAGAGAAGCACTCCTCCCTCCAAATCTTGAGCATCTCACTGATTCAGAATCAGTGATGCGTTAGCATTTCAGGACCAGTGGAGGTCTGCCAGTTGTAAATTGCTGGGTTTTTTTCTCTCCTCCTCTATCTCTCTTTATCTCTCTGTGTCTCTGTTCTGGGACATTCTTTAAAGGAGAACATGAGAATATACAAAAACCATAAATGACAAATACAAAACAAAAATATAAAGATATATAGATAGAGAAATATATGGAGTGTATACATATGCCATAAGAAGAAAGAAAAAAAAAAACAATTAAAATGCTACATGAAAATTGTTTTTAAAAAGCATCGACAACAAATGGGCCACCGCGTCCACTTTGTCGTTTCATTTTTCGTAATTTTGTTTAAAAAAAGACGGGGGGAAAAAATAGGACATGCCATTTGCATCCCCCTGCTGGCCACCTGAAGCACTGCACCCTGAAGAGGACCCTGTGAAAACGGCAGCCCGCCTGCACTCGCCGCTATGGCTGGTGTTTCTCTTTTTTTTGGCATCTCCTTTCGCTTCTATGTACACTAAAAAAACAATAACAACACCGAGAGAGAGACAGTCACTGTCATCTAAAGAGGCCTCTGTTCTTTTTCCATGAGATTCTTCCCTATAGTTTGGTCTGAATCACAAGTTTGTGATATTTTCTGTTTTGTTTGTTTCCGTTTCTTTTTTTTTGTTTGTTTGTTTGTTTCTTTTTTTACGAGAGACTGGAGGGATTGTTTCGAGGGAACGTTCGGCCGCTCACTGGCCCCGCCCCGCGAGGGTCTTCCTCGGCCACTCGGGGGCGGACGCCTCGCCCGCCCAGTTCTCCCCGTCGCTCTCCGCATCGCGCTCCCTCTCCTCGTCCGCCCCGTCGTCGTCTTCGTCCTCGTCGTCCTCCTCCGGCGACAGCTCGCCGCTGTTCTCGCCGGCGCCGCATTCGCCCTCCCCCTCCCCCTCCTCCTCCTCCTCCTCCCGCTCCTTCTTGATGGTGACGGGCGGGGCCGGGGGCGGAGCGGCGGCGGCGGCGGCGTCGCCGTTCTCCGGCTGGTCCTCGAAGGCCTCCGGGTTCTCCAGCATCTCTCGGATCAGCGGGGGCATGGGTCCCGGGATCTCCATCTTCAGAGTGACGGCTCTCTCTGCTCCTGCACGGGCCGAGCGCAGCCGGGGGAGAAACCAAATCAAAAAAATCATCAAATCAAATTTTATTTGTATAGCGTATTTTTACAGCAGTTGTCACAATACGCTTTACAGACAACCCTGCTCCTAAACCCCCACAGGAGCAAGCCTACGGCAACAGTGGCGAGGAAAAAAGGGCTGGTCTGAGTGACGCCACACCAAGGAGTGCTAAATTTAACATTTTACACGGTGCTTCAGCAACAGGGCCCTGTGAGCCGTTGGCTATCCAGCCTGCGCTGCTTCAGCAAACACCCAGTGGTACGAGTGGGTAAAATGTACACCGTGGGCTGCCAGTCATCCTGAAAGGGAGCATTTCTAAGTATCTTTGTATTTATTGTGCAGTACTAACCTAGCCTTCCTTTGTATTTAGTGTGCAGTACTGACCCAGCCTTCCTTTGTATTTAGTGTGCAGTACTGACCCAGTCTTCCCAGTATTTAGTGTGCAGTACTGACCCAGCCTTCCTTTATATCTAGTGTGCAGTACTGACCCAGTCTTCCCAGTATTTAGTGTGCAGTACTGACCCAGCCTTCCCTGTATTTAGTGTGCAGTACTGACCCAGCCTTCCTTTGTATTTAGTGTGCAGTACTGACCCAGCCTCCCTGTATTTAGTGTGCAGTACTGACCCAGCCTTCCCTGTGTTTAGTGTGCAGTACTGACCCAGCCTTCCTTTGTATTTAGTGTGCAGTACTGACCCAGCCTTCCTTTGTATTTAGTGTGCAGTACTGACCCAGCCTTCCCTGTATTTAGTGTGCAGTACTGACCCAGCCTTCCCCGGTGTCTGAGTGCTACACTGACCCAGCCTTCCCCGGTGTCTGAGTGCTACACTGACCCAGCCTTCCCCGGTGTCTGAGTGCAACACTGACCCTTGGTGCTGATGCCGCGGAGGTCTGTGATCTTCATCAGCATTCGGGGGAACATGTGCGGCTTGTTGGGCCGGCGACGACGGGCGTAAATCTTCAGGGCCTCTAACAGCGGCTCCTGCAGCTGGTCCACACGCTGGGGCTCCTCCAGATCCATCCGGTCTGAGGGGAAAAACAGGAATAAACTCCCACTCATGCACCAGAGTATAAACACCCACTCACACACCAGAGTATAAACACCCACTCACACATAGGGGAATAAACACCCACTCACACACCAGAGTATAAACACCCACTCACACAGCAGAGTATAAACACCCACTCACACACCAGAGTATAAACACCCACTCACACACAGGGGAATAAACACCCACTCACGCACCAGAGTATAAACACCCACTCACACACCAGAGTATAAACACCCACTCACACATAGGGGAATAAACACCCACTCACGTACAGGGGAATAAACTCCCACTCACACATAGGGGAATAAACGCCCACTCACACACCAGAGTATAAACACCCACTCACGCACCAGAGTATAAACACCCACTCACACACCAGGGTATAAACACCCACTCACACACCAGAGTATAAACTCCCACTCACACATGGGGGAATAAACGCCCACTCACACACCAGAGTATAAACACCCACTCACACACCAGGGTATAAACACCCACTCACACACCAGAGTATAAACACTCACTCACGCACAGGGGAATAAACACCCACTCACACACCAGAGTATAAACACCCACTCACACATGGGGGAATAAACGCCCACTCACACACCAGAGTATAAACACCCACTCACGCACCAGAGTATAAACACCCACTCACACACCAGAGTATAAACACCCACTCACACACAGGAGTATAAACACCCACTCACACACAGGAGTATAAACACCCACTCACACACCAGAGTATAAACACCCACTCACGCACCAGAGTATAAACACCCACTCACACACAGGAGTATAAACACCCACTCACGCACAGGGGAATAAACACCCACTCACACACCAGAGTATAAACACCCACTCACGCATAGGGGAATAAACACCCACTCACACACCAGAGTATAAACACCCACTCACACATAGGGGAATAAACACCCACTCACACACCAGAGTATAAACACCCACTCACACATAGGGGAATAAACACCCACTCACACACCAGAGTATAAACACCCACTCACTCACAGGGGAATAAACACCCACTCACACACCAGAGTATAAACACCCACTCACACACCAGAGTATAAACACCCACTCACACATAGGGGAATAAATACCCACTCACACACCAGAGTATAAACGCCCACTCACACACCAGAGTATAAACACCCACTCACACATAGGGGAATAAACACCCACTCACACACCAGAGTATAAACACCCACTCACACACCAGAGTATAAACACCCACTCACACACCAGAGTATAAACACCCACTCACACACCAGAGTATAAACACCCACTCACACATAGGGGAATAAACACCCACTCACACACCAGAGTATAAACACCCACTCACACACAGGGGAATAAACACCCACTCACACAATTAAAAAATAAACTGCCTGTTGTGTAAATTTAAGAAATGAATATCCTACCGCACATTTGAGAATAAAAACCAGTGACACCAAAGCATGAAAGACACTGATCCCAAAAGCACTGATCTCAGTGCACAACCCACAGCATCCCCGAGCAGCGCAGGCCGCAGTACCTCCGCAGATCAGGCAGATGGCGCTGAGGAGGCCGGTCTCCGTGTCATCCATCTCCAGGGGCAGCAGCTGGCCGGCGAAGGCGAAGACCAGGTCGGTGAGCGGCCCGAAGCCGGCGTTGTGCATCTGCGTGCGGTTGAGCGTCAGCCCGTCGGAGAAGGTCATGGTGTCCTGTTCGGGGGTGTAGCGCGTGCAGATCCGCAGCATCTGGGGGGGCGGGGGGGGGGGGGGGGGGGGGGGGGGGGGGGGGGGAACGGAATCACGCTACCGAACACTGCTAATATTATAAACACTGCTTAGTTTCAACTGATCAAAAAATGAATACATCTCATAATAACGCTACTAATATGTATTATTATTATTATTATTATTTTATTAATAATAATACTGTTTATTAATATTTATTATTATGCTAACTATTACTGATTGTGCTGTATACTATGTCTGTCCACTGGGTGGCACTGTGGCCTCATCTCTGACAGTGGAGTCACTTTGATGCCCAGTCGTGATGTCAGTACAGACATTCTACTTCCTGAACAGATATTCAGCTTTGATTGCTCAAATGAGCAATCAATCTCTGGCAATAAGTTAGAACTGATCTCTGATTTGCTGGATCCTTGTGAATTTGTCTGAAAAGGGTGTAGACAAAGTCGGAACATCCGCAGCCAACAGCACAGCACCATAATCTCTTCTTACCAATCTAAACCTTAATGACACATACAATGTGGAGGCCAGAAAAGAAGAGGGAGTTGACTATCTGGTCACTATTTAGAGTATCGGTGGTGGTGCAAGCAGAGCAGCTAGTATGGGACAGAGGGAATGCTGGGTACCAGGATGTCCAGACAGGCTGATTTGAGGAGGGTGATCTGGTCAGCAATAGTGAGGGAGGTGAAGCCAGGCAGCCGCTTGGCGAACTCCACAATCTTGATGATGCACTTGGTGGAGAGCTCGCTGAACTTGTCCCAGAGGCCCAGGTCCAGCTGGACCCGATGGTCCGAACTGGAGTTCTGAGGAGAGGAGAGAGCGGTGAGAGGCACATGTTAAAGTATCTTTACTGCTGTACAACATTATTATACACTCATCTGCACTGGAAATACTTTATCGTTTACTATATTCATGTCGGTGGGAGTGTTAGAGTGTGTGAGTGATGTGTGTTAGAGTGTGTAAGTGTGTGTGTGTATGAGTGTGTGAGTGATGTGTGTTAGAGTGTGTGAGTGATGTGGTGTGAGTGATGTGTGTTAGAGTATTTGAGTGTGTGAGTGATGTGTGTTAGTGTTTGAGTGTGTGAGTGATGTGTGTTAGAGTGTGTGAGTGATGTGTGTTAGAGTGTGTGAGTGATGTGTGTTAGTGTTTGAGCGTGTGAGTGATGTGTGTTAGTGTTTGAGTGTGTGAGTGATGTGTGTTAGTGTGTCAGAGTGTGTGAGTGATGTGTGTTAGTGTTTGAGTGTGTGAGTGATGTGTGTTAGTGTGTTTGAGTGTGTGAGTGATGTGTGTTAGTGTGTATGAGTGTGTGAGTGATGTGTGTTAGAGTGTTCGAGTGTGTGAGTGATGTGGTGTGAGTGATGTGTGTTAGAGTATTTGAGTGTGTGAGTGATGTGTGTTTGAGTGTGTGAGTGATGTGTGTTAGTGTGTCAGAGTGTGTGAGTGATGTGTGTGAGTGTGTCAGAGTGTGTGAGTGATGTGTGTGAGTGTGTTAGTGATGTGTGTTTGAGTGTGTGAGTGATGTGTGTTAGTGTTTGAGTGTGTGAGTGATGTGTGTTAGAGTGTTAGAGTGTGTGAGTGATGTGTGTTAGAGTGTGTGAGTGATGTGTGTTAGTGTTTGAGTGTGTGAGTGATGTGTGTTAGAGTGTGTGAGTGATGTGTGTTAGTGTTTGAGTGTGTGAGTGATGTGTGTTAGGGTGTTTGAGAGACTCACGGTGGTGTATTTGCCCAGTTGACACAGTGAAGGGCACGTCTCCTGGTGTGCTTTGCTAACTTTGTTCACCAGCTCCTCCAGCTCCCCACTCAGCTCGTAGCTCTCCGGCAGCACAGCCTCCTCCTTCACATCCTTCTTCTTCTTATTCCGATCGTTCCTCACAGCTGAGGAAGAGGAGAAGCCCACTGCATACTCAGGATTTATATCAATATTACATAGCATTGCCCAAAAACTTTATTTTAATGTTTTATTCAGCTCATGCATGCATCATGAGCCCAGTTCCCCCCTCTCTCTCTCCCTCCCCCTATCTCCTTCCTCTCAGGATATCCAGTTATAGCCAAGGCACAATGCTGTCTCCCAGCACACACACACACACACATGCATACACATATACACGCACATATACACACACACACACACACACACACATACGTACATATACACGCACACACACGCACACGCACACACATACATATACACGCACATACACACACACAAACACTCGCAAACACCCTTTCACAAATTAATTTGCACACATGACTCCTGGAGGTTCAGGCCGGCATGTCAGATACACACTGACATCATTTCCTCAGCCTGCACACACATGCTGACATCACTTCCACGTATAACACTAGGCTGTCTGCACAACCTAAACACAACCTCAGAATTTCAGGCCAAACTGCACAACTCAACACCCCTGAAAACTTATCAAACACAGCGCACCTGAACCTTATCAAACACAGCGCACCTGAAACCTTATCAAACACAGCACACCTGAAACCTTATCAAACACAGCGCACTGAAACCTTATCAAACACAGCACACCTGAAACCTTATCAAACACAGCGCTCTGAAACCTTATCAAACACAGCACACCTGAAACCTTATCAAACACAGCACACCTGAAAACATATCGAACACAGCGCACCTGAAACCTTATCAAACACAGCACACCTGAAACCTTATCAAACACAGCGCACCTTATCAAGCACCTGAAAATGAGACCAAAATGGAGCGAGAGAAACAGGAAGGAGGGGGAGGGGGAAAGAGAGAGATTCTTTCCTAGATATCGCAGGGAATCTTTTAAAAGTCATCCTGCTCCACTGGAAAAATGGGTATGAGTCGAAGGTGGGCAGGAAGGTCTATTCCCTGTGCAAGAACAGCGGCAAGTCACATGACCAGGCATTCATTTATTTGCTGACAAGACTGTTATCTCTGGTGACATTCATAATTTCCATTCTACACATTATTCATTTATTCAGTTGCATTTATCTAGGAAATCCAGGTTAAGACCCTCAGGGTACAACTGCAATGTCCCACCCTAGGATTCAGACCTGCAACCCTCCGGGGTACAAGTCAGGTTTCCCAACTGTTACTCTATGTGCTCACAGAGAGAATCAGGCCAGTAAGAGGTCTGACTAAATCACTCAGATGTGGAATTTTGGGACAGGCATCCTAAATTCCCTTTTTCACAATACACAAACTAACTATATCCTCTTAAGTTGGTGATATATATTGTTTTGTCAATGTGCCTTCATTCCATTTTAGTTGGCAGACTTATAAATAATTTGAAAACTGGACAATCCAGTCAAAAACCAGGCATCTGGCAACCCTAGTCAGTATATTCCC
Organism: Anguilla anguilla; assembly: GCF_013347855.1. Taxonomy (NCBI): domain Eukaryota; kingdom Metazoa; phylum Chordata; class Actinopteri; order Anguilliformes; family Anguillidae; genus Anguilla; species Anguilla anguilla. Next base: position 35,578,390 of record NC_049211.1, read on the forward strand.
TGCCAAGGAAGCTTCATTGGACCTAATGAACAGGAGCCAGTGAGGCTGCCCTTCACGTCCTTCGCAGGCCCAGGCATGGTACACGTTCTCCTGGCCCAGCCTGCTCAGGAAAACCCCAGGCTTTTCGGGCCCGTCTCTCACCTTCCTTGGACATGCCGACCTCGAAGCACTTCTGCAGGCGGCAGTACTGGCACCGGTTGCGGGTGACCTTGTTGATCTGGCAGTTCTTGTCGCGGTGGCAGGTGTACACCATGTTCTTCTGGATGCTGCGCCGGAAGAAGCCCTGGGGGGGGTGGGGGGGCGGAAAGCAAACCGGGGGTGGGCGGGAGATACAGCAGCTCACGCCTTCTGTTCACCGGTATGTTGCGTTGCGACAAGGTTGGATTTTATATTTTGTGGCAGGAGCGGCGGAGCGTGGCACCTCCGTAACGGGGGGGGGACGGGCGTTTTTCGAGGGGCGGAGCGTCCGGGCTCACCTTGCAGCCTTCGCAGGAGCTGACGCCGTAGTGGTACCCGGAGGACTTGTCCTGGCACACGAAGCAGGGCTTGTAGACCCGCGGCGGGGGCGGGGGAGACGGAGAGCTGGGGACCATCTCCTCCGAGCTGGTGCTCTGGGTCTCCACCGCTGCAGAGAGAGAGAGAGACAGAGAGAGAGAGAGAGAGGTTCTTCATATTAATATTTATTTTTATTATTAGTGACCGTGAGCTTCTTGGAAGCGGGTTAAGGTTAAGGCATTGTTTTTACTTTACTCGGACGGACTGTACTGTGGTCTGACGCTGCTGTTCATGCTATGGGGGTCTGTACTTACAGCTCCCAATTCTATGCTGAAAAGCCTAAAGTCAAAAAGCATTTGAAACAAACTGGTGAAGTCTGCACTGAGTAAGATCACTACTTTCAGTGTCTTTTCCACGAGCGGGTTTTATTTGCGAGCCCAGTGCCTGACGGTAAAGAGTGAAACTAATCAGCCGTAGCATGTCAGAGGAGACCTGTCAATCAATCAGCAGAACCACCCCAACGCTCACCAGGAGGCAGGCCGCGGGGGTAAATATTTAGAGAGATTGGGGAGGGCGTGTGTGCGTGGGTGCTGATTGACAGGGAGACAGAGAGACGGCAGCGGACGAGCCGGGGGATCAGCGACGGACTGACAGCCGCGCTGATAAGGCAGGTAAACGGTGGGACGCTGAAGACGCCTCTGCCCCCGGCCCCCCGAGGCAGAGTGCATGTGCCTCTCCTCTCCGGCTTCCTCGTTCCTCTGCTCTCCCCCCCCCTCCTCCCCCTCCTCCCCTCCTCCTCCTCTCTGACATGCCCGTCCTTGTCAGGACCGATCACATGACCGACAGCAGAGCTATAGCTTATGAGAGACTGACGTCAGTGTTACCTTGAGTCACACGCTGTGCTACGCACCGCCATTCGCTACAGCGGAATGAGATACTGCTATTAGACAGCTGTTTCACACAATCTCTCGCTCGAACACGCGCACACACACACACACACACACACACACACAGACATAGACGCACACGCTTTCTCATTCTGTGTTTCTCTCTCACACTTACAGTGCTCTCTCTCTCAAACACACACATACACATGCATTTTCTCAGTCCCTGTTCCTATTTCACACACTCTTACACACATACATACACTCACCACAGCACCGCACACACACAAACACACACACACCACAGCACCGCACACACACAAATACACACACACCACAGTACCATACACACACACCACAACACCATACACACACATACATACACTCACCACAGCACCATGGACACACACACACAAATACACACAACCCAGGGCACCATGCACACACATACATAGACACACCACAGTACCATACACACACATACATACACACACCACAGTACCATACACACATACATACACACCACAGCACCATACACACACATGCATACATTCACCACTACACCACGGAGACACACACACACACACACACCACAGCACCGCGCACATGCCTAACGCCTTTTGCACACAGGCCGATGCACTGACTTTCAACTTCCACCCCTGTTCACCCTTCAGACCTCCCCCTCCCCCTCCCCCCCTCCACACACACCCTATTTTTCTCCTGTTTCCTGGCCCTAAATTCCACAGCGCAGCCCTGCCAGCTTTTAATAGAGGCCCAGGCTCGTAAGCCGGCCTATAAAGTCGGTCCCAGGGCCCAGGCGCAGTTTCGGGTCTGACTGGAGAGGACTTTATTGGGACCCGGTCACCTTGGGCGGCTATTCACAACGCCAGCTGCAGCCCAGACAAGTAAAAAAGCCCACCATCATAAAATCGAGAAGGAACGGGAGGCCCTAAAACCCCAACTTTTACTGCCCCCCGAACCCCCTCCCACCGCCTTCAGACCCTCAATGGAAACCACAGAACCAGCCCGAACTTAACCTACACACCTCCCCCCCCACCCCCCAAACCCTCACAGCTCCCTCCCTCTCTCACACCAAGGGGTTGAAAAAAAAACAGCAGCCTGGCTTTTTTTTTTACAAGAGTTGGGAGACTTCAAAAAGAAGAGAAAAGGGGTATAAATGAAGAATTTAATAAAAACAGGAGGGATAGAGTGAAAGAGGGGAATGAGGGGGACAAAGAGGGCTTTCAGGGCTGACCTGAACTCTAACTGTGCTCTGAACCCCCAAAAAAAAGAGCCATACTCACATGGCTCTGTACAAAAATTCATCACAATGATGATGAGGATGAAGGTGATAGTACGAAAAATAAGAAAAATCATCATCTATACCACTACTACCAATATTACTATGTATTACTAAAAATGCTAAGAGTGATAACAGCAAAACCCCAATATCAGCTGCTAGTCAGCATCTGTTATAGTCTCCAAAATGATTCCAGACTGCCCTTCTGACTCCTGGAGAGACAGAATTTCCACATGAATGCCACGGCCATTCTTGGGTTGAGTAAAGCACCCGTACAGCACATGAAAATGGTAAATCCTGAGCAGATTTGCACAAGTGCAAGTTTAAGTGCACGCAATGTTGGTTCGAAGGGGAGCATGCAAATTGAGCAGGCCTGGAAGACTCACGTGGGCCTCAGTGTCTGTCTATAACCCCAGTCTTCCTCTTTGAAAAAACTACGCATGAATCACAACATCCTCACAGAGGACA